>NC_138998.1:3457914-3635414 GCF_964374135.1 Grampus griseus
CCGTATGCTAACACATATATATATGGAATCTAAAAAAAAAAAATGGTCATGAAGAACCTAGGGGCAAGACAGGAATAAAGATGCAGACGTAGAGAACGTACTTGAGGACACGGGGAGGGGGAAGGGTAAGCTGGGACAAAGTGAGAGAGTGGCATGGACATATATACACTACCAAAAGTAAAACAGATAGCTAGGGGGAAGCAGCCACACAGCACAGGGAGATCAGCTCGGTGCTTTGTGGCCACATAGCAGGGTGGGATAGGGAGGGTGGGAGGGAGACGCAAGAGGGAAGAGATATATGTATATTTATAACTGATTCACTTTGTTATAAAGCAGAAACTAACACACCATTGTAAAGCAATTATCCTCCAATAAAGATGTTAAAAAAAAAAAAAAACCACGGCAGAGCTAACGCTATTACTTTACCTTGATTGCAAGGGGAGAACTATTAAGAGAATTTGAGTACCACGAATAAAAAAACTCCATAAAATTGCTAAACTTCTCTCTTTATTCTATGAAAAACCCACCAAGACATCCTTTTGTTAAAATTTTTGTAAACAGGGTCTCCGATGGCTCAAGTCACCGCAGTCACTACAGACAAATGGACACGGGAAGGGCCACAGGAATCCCCTTCAGCATTTAACACTGCTTTTGAATTGCCCTCTTCTTGCCTGTTCGCCAGCCACCACCTGTGCCACAGTGTACACCCTGCCATGCTTCCCCTGAATCTAGGAAGGAGATACAGAACTGGGTCTGTGGTAACAGGACCCACGATAATGACGGTCTGTGAGGACAGTCCCTTCGCCTCGCCTCAGAAACACGGCTCCCGCCCCTATGCCTTCTCCTCATACTTAAGGCACAGGCTTCTCAGTCAGGCAAACATCTTCCTGAGCACTGGCCTCCCTGACCTTCACCCTCCAGGCCCCATGTGCGCAATTCTGTTCAAGTGCTTACATGCCTGCTGTCAATGACTTTGGTCTGAGGGGTTTCTCAGTCCATGTAAACAGTGTAGATATCGTTCTTTTATTACACCTTTGAGTATGCTTTCTTTTGATTCAGAATTGGATTGGCTAATGATGTTCTGTATTTCAGGTACATTGTGGCTTACATTTTTTTTTTTTTAATGAACAGTCATGGGCTCTTAAGAACAGTATGCAAAATAATTAAATTGGGTAAGTGAATTCCAGGGTCTAAGTACTAAGGTGGATAAATCAAATTTTTAAATATAACTAGTGTAGAAGTTGGGAGCTGCTTGAGCTCAACTGTATTTTCATTTTCAATCATCTTGTTTTGTGACCCATTGCGAGAATCCACAGGATTCTGATTTTGGGTGGGGTCTGTGAATGGAGCCTTGAGGCTTCCTGCTCTCTTCACTGGAAAGGGCATTTTATTTAATGCTTCTTTTCTAGAAGAACTTGAGATAAGCTCCCTGTTGATCTCTTTTGTTTTTATCTTCCCACATTTCAAACAATCTGAAGACTGTATTAGCAGTGTACTTTTATAGGTTCACGGTAAGATTACAGCGTTAGACTAACACTGGATTCAGATCAGATGATCAGATATGGTCTCTTTCTAGGTGTGTAAAGAAATGTGTAGAAAGATATCCCATTAGCAAGATGAGAAAAGCTATCCAATATCTCAATATATTATCTATAAACTTCACTGTCCATGAGCAGAAGATGGCAAATGATCATAAACCGTTAGTTTACGCAAATGTCTCAGAAGAAGGTAGGTTAGGGGTTATTTTTTCAAGTATAGGATCAGGTTTGTTTTAAAAAAAATCTCTAAGGTGACTCTGTGTGTGTGTGTGTGTGTGTGTGTGTGTGTGTGTGTGTGTGTGTGTGTCTGTGTCTGTGTGTCTGTGTTAGTCATTCTTGCAAAGCTCTGCACTGCTCCTCAGGACCTTCCTGCCAGCATCCTGCTGGCTGAAATGCTGGTACCTAGAGCATCTCTTGCCCTTCTGAATTACAGAGTATCAGGAAGGGAAAGGGACAGATTACTTGTAAAAGACAACATCTTACAAGTATCACTTAGAAGTGCCTGCTGATACTTTCTGCTACCAATGAGAATTCAGTTCACAGTCAATTTATTCTCTTTGGGAGCATGATTCAGAAAGTCCCGTTTCATGTACCGTTTCAGGTACGTGATTTACTTTTAGATGAAAATAAAGGAGCTTTCTTTGGTACTTTGCTGGTTATGGTAACACTTTTTTTTGGATGCCAGTTTCCCAGTGTTTCAAGGCCACTGTGACCTGGAGAGTGAAGATGCAGACTGAGAAGGTGAAGGTGGGCAGCTACTGACCACAAGGGACTCATACGGTTATGCTGGCAGGTCTCCACAGTCCTTCTCCTACTTACTCCTTTCCCATCCTGGGGATAATTTACTCTAATGTAACCCATTAAAAAAAATTATTTTACTTAAGTATAGTTGATTTACAAGGTTGTGTTAATTTCTGCTGTACAGCAAAGTGATTCAGTTACACATATATATACATTCTTGTTCATATTCTTTTCCATTATGCTTTTATCACAGTATACTGAAAATACAGTTCCCTGTGCTATACAGTAGGACCTTCTTGTGTATCCATTCTATATATATAATAGTTTGCATCTGCTCACCCCAAACTCCCACTCCATCCCTCCCCACCCCCTCCCCCTTGGCAACCACAAGTCGGTTCTTTATGTCTGTGAGTCCGTTTCTGCTACGTTCATTTGTGCCGTATTTTAGATTCCACATAGATATCATATGGTATTTGTCTTTCTCTGTCTGGCTGACTTCACTTAGTATGATAATCTCTAGGTCCATCCATGTTGCTGCAAGTGGCATTATTTCATTCTTTTTTATGGCTGAGTAATATTCCATTGTATACATGTACCACATCTCCTTTATCCGTTCCTCTGTTGATGGACATTTAGGTTGTTCCCATGTCTTGGGTAATGTGAAGAGCGCTGCTGTGAACATAGGGGTGCATGTATTCTTTTTGAATTATAATTTTGTCTGGATATATGCCTAGGAGTGGGATTGCTGGATCACATTTTTAGTTTTCTGAGGAATCTCCACACTGTTTTCCACAGTGACTGCATCAATTTACATTCCCACCTACAGTGTAGGAGGTAACATAACACATTTTTTTTCTTTTAGCAAATTTATTTATTTATTTATTTATGGCTGCGTTGGGTCTTTGTTGCTGTGTGCGGGCTTTCTCTAGTTGTGACGGCGAGCGGGGGCTACTCTTCGTTGCGGTGCGCAGGCTTCTCATTGCAGTGGCTTCTCTTGTTGTGGAGCATGGGCTCTAGGTGCGTGGGCTTCAGTAGTTGTGGCGCACGGGCTCAGCAGTTGTGGCTCACAGGCTCTAGGGCACAGGCTCAGTAGCTCTGGCGCACAGGCTTAGCTGCTCTGCGGCATGTGGGATCTTCCCAGACCAGGGCTCGAACCCATGTCCCCTGCATTGGCAGGAGGATTCTTAACCACTGTGTCACCAGGGAAGCCCCATAACCCATTTTTTATTTTTCATTGATTTATTTTTTGCGGTACGCGGCCCTCTCACTGTTGTGGCCTCTCCTGTTGCGAAGCACAGGCTCTGGACGCGCAGGCTCAGCGGCCATGGCTCACGAGCCCAGCCGCTCCGCGGCATGTGGGATCTTCCCGGACCGGGGCATGAACCCGCGTCCCTTGCACCGGCAGGCGGACTCTCAACCACTGCGCCACCAGGGAAGCCCTCCATAAACCATTTTTTAAAACAGTTGCTGTAACTTGAGAGATTTTTAACTTTACCTATCATTGATAATACACTAGGATTAACAATTTTATTATCTGTAGTTTACAAAATGTAACAAAATAAAATACTTTAAATTACATTACTCTTTATAAGTACTGATACTTAAAAAAAACTAAACAACTGATTTTACTGTGAGCATATCAATGGCATTTTGAGGACAGTTTATACTCATATTTTTAAATGAACCCAAATTTTTATTTTGGAAGAAACAGTATTCACTACACATAATCATTATTTTACATTTACTACTCCTAACCAAATTAAGCACCTAAAAAAATATATTTTTTTTAAATCACAGCATTGCTTGCGGGTATAAAAAATAAATAAACAGGACTTCCCTGGTGGTGCAGTGGTTAAGAACCCACCTGTCAATGCAGGGCACATGGGTTCGAGCCCTGACCTGGGAAGATCCCACATGCCGTGGAGCATCTAAGCCCGTGCGCCACAACTACTGAACCCGCGAGCCTAGAGCCCATGCTCCACAACAAGAGAAGCCAGTGCAATGAGAAGCCCACGCATCTCAACAAAGAGTAGCCCCTGCTCACCGCAACTAAAGAAAGCCCGCACGCAGCAACGAAGAACCAATGCAGAAATTAATTAATTAATTTAAAAATAAATTAAAAAATAAACAAACAGAAAGCCCACTTAACTAGAGTTAGGAGACAAGAGGGGGAGCTCTCACACCCTGCAAGTACAGCAAAGCCCAAGAGGAAGGAGAAGGACTCAGTCAATGAAAAGCCACAGACCCTTTGTTTATTACAGCCCTCCCAACTTCCTTTTCCTCTCTATAAAAGTATTTTCCTTTCCTTGCCAGGGACTTTTGCACGTGGCTCGTGGCTCACTATGGTTGCAGACTGTGAACTGCAACTCTCTGCTAATCCCAAATGAACTCATCTTTGTTGGAGAAGTATCTGGCAGTCAGCGTGTCTCAGGTCAACCTGGGCTTCGCTGTATGTAGATAATTAAAATCCATGCTCTGAGCAGCATTTAGGTTTATGAGTACAAGGAAATTATACCCCTCAAAACAAATAACTGTTATAAGTTTATTGTGTAGTTTTTCTACAGTTTCTTTATACATTTAAAAGCATGTGCAAAGGACCAGACAGGAGAAAGAATGGCATGTGTTTTTTCACTGAATTACTAGGTCAGCCCTTCATCCTGCCAGGAGGTAAAAGGTGACTGGGATAAACAGGTGTAAATTATAAAGGGTGTTGTAATTCAACTGAAAGAGTTTATACTTTATCTGAAGGCAAAAAAGAGCAGTTGAAGAGTTTTAAGTAGAGTAACATTTTTGGGTTTGGACATAGTGAATTTAAGGTATCTGTGGAACATCCATGTGGAAATGTTCAGTAGGCAGTTGAACATACAGTAGCAAACTTAAGAAAAAAGCGCTAAATTAGGAGTATAGATTTGGAAGTCCAGCAAACAGATGGTCATGAAATAAGGGGAAGTAGATGAAATCACCAACAAGTATATAGAATGAGAAAGACGTCAACTGGCTTTTAAGAATTGAGCAGAGTAAGAAGTAAGCTTCTAATTTTCCCTTAATCACAACTTCAAAAATACCTGCCCTGTTCCAATACAGATTTCAAAAGAGACTCCAAAGTTTTCAACTAACTCCGTATGTGCTCTAATTAGAACTAATCTTTTTCTTGCTGTTTATATCACATTATCCTTTGATTTTAGTCGCAGCCATTATTTGTACACTCTGTCCCTTTTTGCAAGCTACTGTTTTAGAATCACTTTCTTTTCAACAGCTTTGCTGCAAAGGGATCATTTTATATTTGACTATTTTATCCACTTATTTCTTCAACTTCTTTTTCGTTTTGTTTAATTACTGGCATGTATTCGCAGTGGTTATCTTCATTTTTAAATGCAAATGTATATTTTAGGTACTTTATGTGTTAAATCAGCATCTGTGGGCCAGTCTGTGAACCTAACGTTATTATTCTTCGGAAAAGTGCATTCTGAGTTTCTGTTACTCATTTTGAAGAAATTTGGGGATGTAACTTGCTTTAAGTTAGAAGCCTGGCTACATCTGAAAATACGCTTTCCTCTGGATCCTTATTTGGCTCAGTTTTACGTCATTTCTTTAAGTATGATGATGCTATAGAACTTTTCAACTAAATTATTCTAATTATTATGCCGATAAAGTTTACTCAAAGGCACGTGAACAGGCAAACAGTCTATATCCCCATCAATGAAATGCATTATTTCTAATAAAAAAAAGATTTCAGTTTCATGTCATAGAAAACTATTAATAAATTAAGTCTACAATTTATCTAAGCACTGAACATGTTCAAAATGATGTCTTACACTAGAGGAGGGAGGAACATTTCTACACTGGAAAATTAGCCCTTTGGACATTTATTATTTTTTAAACCAAACTAACATAATTTAAAATTCTGTCTTAGGTAAGTGGTTAAGGTTGTTGATGCCTTGATAATGAAAGATATTTCTAATGGTTGGTGAACTGCTTTAAAGAAAGGATCTAATTAATTCTTTTCATGATGTCTGTATTAACTTGTCCTTTGATTTGAATTGCAACTATTATTTGTACGTTCTGTCCCTGTTTGCAAGCAACTGCTTTAGGACCATGTTCTTTTCAGTGGCTTTGCTATAAAGAAATCACTTCATTTCTGATTATGGCATTCACGGAAACAATTCTTTCCTGGCTGCCCTGAGCTGTGTTTTAGCATTTCATGCTGTGATTCAGTGTGCCCTTAAAGCATTTCTTCTGTCAGCCTGGTCTGCGATCCCCCATTTTAGATCACCATGCAGCAGCTGTTTGGACAGCCTTCTGTCATCTATTTTCAATCGTGTTACACAGCATTCCACATAGCTTCAAGGATGATAAATTGGCTGGACTCCAGGGCTTGCACTGTAATCCTGCCTTGTCACTTAATGTTAAGTGTATCTCACAGCTGACACTGATGAAACTGCTTAAGAAATCAGATATGATCTTGAGCAGAGCCAAACCTCACTTTCCTATGCAGGGTTAAGTTCTGTTTTGATCAACTTCAGGGCAAATACTAACACTATTTCAGAAAGCTGAATCATTTTTTAAACGTCTAACATCTTTTCCATTCAGCAGTCCATTCTCTCATACTTTTTTTTTAGTTTTTTAAAAAAATTTATTTATCTTTGGCTGCGTTGGGTCTTCATTGCTGCGCGCGGGCTTTCTCTAGTTGCTGAGAGCGGGGTCTACTCTTCGTTGCGGTGCACGGGCTTCTCATCGCGGTGGCTTCTCTTGTTGCGGAGCACGGGCTCCAGGCATGAGGGCTCAGTAGTTGTGGCATGTGGACTCTAGAGCGCAGGCTCAGTATTGTGGCGCATGGGCTTAGCTGCTCCGTGGCACGTGGGATCATCCCGGACCAGGGCTCGAACCCGTGTCCCCTGCATTGGCAGGTGGATTCTTAACCACTGCGCCACTAGGGAAGCCCCATACTTTTGATTCCTGAGATATATTTACTGATCTGTATTTGGGGTGATAGCTGTACCCTCAAAACAAACTGAATTTAACTGGTATGTGATTTAACCCACAAACTCTGCTCCATCAGCATATACTGCCATTATATATCAAAGTGTATAGATCTGACCTTTTAACGTTTTTTTTTTCTTAATTGTTCCCAAGATTAGAGTCAGTTTATCTGCCAAAACTGGTTTCTGCCTGTCTTGATAGGAACAGGGACTTAAAAATCTTTGCTAATTAAGACCTGCTTACAGGAAACCAGTACAAACATCTCAAAGAACTAAAAAGAAATAAATTAGGTCAATGAATACATTTCTTCAATCTACAAACTACAACCCAGCTAAGATGCCACAATCATAGTTTTCATGGTTGTAGAAGTGTGGCTTGATTTTGGTTACTACTTAGCCAGTACTTACCCATAATATTAGGGATAGCATTATAAACAATTGAACAAGAAAAAGTCTTGCCTTCTGTTTTATTTAATGAAATCCATAATACTTTTTGAAAGTGCTCCTTACCTAAAGCAAAATCAGCCAATTTGAATTTTATTACATCTTATCTGTAGTTTGTTGAGACAGAATAAATTATTTTCTAGCACAAGCTATCAGCAAGGAAGAAGAAAACCAAGGGAATGGACAACCTACAAATTGAAGCTGCTGGCTCTGAATAGTTGAGACTATGCTTAAATGATTCCCACCTTTAGGTCAACAGCAACACTGCTGCCAAGTGATCCATTCAGTTTCTAAGTGTTTCTTGTCAGTAACTTTCTAACACATGAGAAGAGTCCTTTAAAGGATGCTGCCACAGTTGTTTCATTAATTACTCACAGAACTTGGATGAAGGATCACAAGCTAAAATTGTGACTTTAAGAAAAACAAAACAAACTTCTGCCTCTCCAGAGATTAAATTCTTTAATAAACAGCAGATAATTCAAACCAACTTTCCCCAAAAGTTTAGGTTTTATATTAATGAGGTTTTAGTATGTATCAATATTTTCATTTACTGAAGTCACAAAACATTTATTTCAGTTTTGTGGTGGAAGAGATGGCCTGAATGGGGAGCCAAACAATTTTAAAAGGAAAAGATGATCTTTTGTGCCAAAGTTTGCAAGAGAGCACGTCTTTCCTTGATTTGCTGTGGAGGTGTACGCCTCGTAGTTTGATTTGAGCCTTCCTTAAACGAGGGTGCTTTTAAACTAAGGTTCAGGATGAGGCACCTTTAATCTTCACTCTTTTCATCAGTTTACCTAGCACTTTCACTTTGGTGAACATGTACTGAGAGTCTATTATGTGCCACTTAACCTTTCTGTACTTTAGATCCCGTATTTGTAAAATGGATTAAATGACCCCCTCCCTCCAGACCTTTCCTGGTTGTAAAAGGATGATTTCTTAAAGTATCTTGGGAGCTCTGGCTGATTTCAGAGAAGTGTTACTCTGGTCAGCATGACCTTCAAAATAATGGTGATACTGGAGCTAACAGGAGAGCTCACTACCTAAAAAGTCACATAAGTTTGTTACAATTATACTCAGAAAACCTGCTTGAACTGGGTCGGGAAGTTTATTCCTGCGCATTATTAGCACTTAAAGACATTCTGTTCTTTCTTCAAGGTCAGCCTCAACTTTGTGTCTGTGAACTAGGCCTTTTTGCGGGGAACCTACCAATAAAGCAGTTGAGGTCAAGAACAAGGAGGATAATCATTTGGTAATTTTTGTGTACATTAAAGTAACAAGAATCCTAATTAACATTAAAAGCAAAATGGAGGGGTCTTTTTAAGTGTATGTATTTCCAGAACTAGGCTATATGAGTGAAGGCATGGGAAAGACAAGATGGCACTGACCCACAGGAGCTTATTTTTAGGGGCAAATAGAATTACGGTACATTCAGAAAAACAGCCAGAGAACTTCACGAGTCCTGCATCATGAAATGCTAGATGGTGTGGTAGAGACAAATTGACCGTTGTAATTCAGAGAAATCATCAGCATGGGCTTATGTTGTCAAAGGGGTCTCCTGAAGAGGATGGCGCTCGAGCACGCTAATACCTGCATGCAGGAAGAGGAAGTGTTCTGACAAAAGGGCAGGTATTCCAAGTAACGGCGTTTAACCTGGCCCAACAAAGTGGTAGGTCTATCCATAGCATCGTTATCATTACTTATTTTTATTAGTATGACTGTCAGAACTGGAGAAATTGGGAAGTCAGTTTGTGTGCTGCAATATGACTTTTGAAAATAAACTGAAATTTTTTTCAACTTGTCTGGTGCAAAGCTAGGTCACTGAAATCACACAGAATTACTAACACACTTACTTCTCTGGGTCAGGGCCGAATGTCTGGGCTACTTCCTCTCTGTTATTGCTTGACATTGTCTTTAATATTAACTGTAGAGTAGCCATAAAGAAATAAAAATGATTACACATACACTGATTCTTTAAAAGCATGAGTTTATTTTGTAGATAAAGAATAAAAAAATTTTTTGTCTAATTGGTATTAACAGACCAGATCTATTCAGCTACTGCATTTATTTTCATAGATTTATTTAAATGTATCATAAATTTTTAATATGAGTCAGGCATATGTAAGTGAGTTTTCACATATTAAGAGCCATTGTCAAATGTAGTTTTGATACAGACATTACTTCTGGCTAATCAGTGTATTTTGGTCAAGTATTTTATACACTAAATTAGGAAATAGGATTTCAAATCTGAGACAAAAGTATTCTCCTCTGTAGATACAAAGAGCTTATACCTTGAATTTTCTGGTCACTAAGTTTTCATAGATTCTGACATGCTGTCAGACCCCATTATTTGGATCAGAAAATATAATTATAATTCCTATTATTAACGGTCCTGCTGCCTGACCTTCTGATCAGTTACAACTTACCTAAGTTGTTGAATCAGAAAGCATTTGTAGAGTCCTTGCTACATGAAAAGCATCTATGGAGGATTATGAGAAGGTAATATTTGAGACTACTACCTACAAAGACTTTTTTTTTCAAAATTATTTTACTTATTTATTTTTGGCTGTGTTGGGTCTTCGTTGCTGCACGCGGGCTTCCTCTAGTTGGGGCGAGCTGGGGCTACTCTTTGTTGCGGTGCGCGGGCTTCTCACTACGGTGGCTTCTCTTGTTGCGGAGCACAGGCTCTAGGCGCGCGGGCTTCAGTAGTTGTGGCTCACGGGCTTAGTTGCTCCATGGCATGTGGGATCTTCCCAGACCAGGGCTCAAACCCACGTCCCCTGCACTGGCAGGCGGATTCTTAACCACTGCACTACCAGGTAAGCTCCTACAAAGACTTTTTGGTTTAGGAGTAGAGGCAGGGTTCAAACTGAAGCAAAGTTTAAGACACACATATGCAGATGCTCCTAGAAGGATTTTTAATTCTGGAGGTATTCAGACATAGTATTCATGATGGTTTAAGGAGACTGTAGTTATAGATTACCCTGGGTACAGGTTAGAAATTGTAACAGAGGCTGTGAGGTCATCTTCACATAAGGCCCAAGGTACTATTTCTTTCTTTGTACTTATCCTTTAATTCTTTTCAAAAGGTGAGCTGGATTGGATTTTGATCATATCTCAGATAAACCCTATGCTTTCAACCTCTGCAAAATCTACTTTTTATGGTACCTGTAAAAAAAAGACCTTTGTGCATTTCCTGTATCCTTTAAGCACTGTGACCGTGATTTCCTTCTTTATCCATAAGACACGATTTTCTCCTGTTTGTCTTTTCTTGTCCTCACCTTCACTGAAATTTTTTAAGTGAAATGACCTATCAGAAAAAGAAATGTGACAAGGCCCTGGCAATTTGAAAACTGTGTAATGTTAGTCTCTGTTATCAGTGGCTTATGTTTCTTCTTGCTTTACCGTCCGCAATTACTGTGTCTGTTCTTGCTGCGGGTATATTGTTGTAAGCTCTTGGCTGCTGTAGTGGGTATGAAGTGCCTGACAGTCCACTGAAAATAAACCAAGATAGATTACAGTTGTGGCCAAGGTTCCAGGCTTTGCTATTCTTGACGTGATACCATCTGTGCCTCTGGCGAATTCCTTCAGACCTCGAAAATGTCCTGTCAAACCGCTCAACAGGAATGAGAGGTTTTTTCCTAAAGCTACTACTGGGGTCACATTTAGAATTATTCCACAGCACCCCTCATACTTTTTAAATTAAAAATCGATTACTTTAGATCCATGAAAGGCAAAGAAGGGGTCTGGGAAGTGAAAAAACTCTGAAATTATCTAGCCTGCCTTCCTCTTTTTAAAAAACAATTTTTTAAATCAAAAGCATTTAACGCCCACCTCCCTACTGTCTTTTATCAAACAGATCAGGTAAGTATACACAACTTATCAAATGCTCCTTTTGAAATGAAAGCTAAATCATGCCACCACCCTGTTCAAAACTCTCCAGTGACTTCCGTCTTGCACAGCGAACGTCCTTAGGATGCCTCAGGGTTCAACTTGACCTCCCTGCTTCCTCTCTGACCCGCCCTCCCCCCCCCCCCCCCGGGGCTCACTCTGCTCCAGTCACACCGGGCCTCCCATGGGCCCCTCTAATGTGCCAGCATGCCCTTTTCTGCCCGAGGTACCTTCTCTCCCAGAGAAATTAAATTAACACAGCTTGTTCCCTCATCATCTTAGGGTCCTTGCTCAAATGTCAACTTATCAGAGGTCTTCTCCGATCACCCTATGGGAACAGAACCACACCCCGCCACCATCCACTAGGGGTACCCCCTTCCCAGTTTGACTTTGCTCCAAAGCATTTGTTACCTTCTGACATATAATGTAATTTATTTGTTCACTTTCTTCTTCCTCCACTAGAATATAAACTCCAGGCTACTCATGTTTTGTTTTCCTTCTGTTTTGTTCACTGCTATGTCTCCAGCACCTAAACAGTTCCTGGCACACATGAGGTATTAACAGATATCTGTTTAATGACCAAAAGACTGACTCAATGAATAAGGCTCTCTCTACTCTGCTTTGCACCAATATTCCATTTTCTAGTTTTTAAAAGTGATTTGTGGGACTTCCCTGGTGGTCCAGTGGTTAAGAATCCACCTTCTAATGCAGAGGAGGCGGGTTCGATCCCTGGTCGGGAAACTAAGATCCCACATGCCATGGGGCAACTAAGCCCACATGCCACAACTACTGAGCCTGCGTGCCTCAGCTAAAGAGGAGAACATGCGCCGCAAACTACAAAGCCCGTGCACCGCAACGAAAGATCCCACGTGCCACAACTAAGATCCTGCGTGCCGCAACTAAGACCTGATGCAGCCAAATAAAATAAACAAATAAATAAATAAATAGCTGCTGCTGTTAAAAAAAAAAATTCCCTCTTTAAAAAAAAAAAAAAAGTGATTTGTATCATTTATCCACATGTGTACCCTGACCTTAGTTGAAAGAATTCAAAAGAACTTCATGAGAACATTTAAAACCTAAACTTGGCTTTGATTTACTTTTTAAATCAATACATGAGTAGCTAGAAAGTAAAATGATAGAAAAGGATATACCATGCAAATAATTTTTTTCAAAAGCAAGGATACTTATATTAACATCAGGTAAAGGGGACTTCAAATCAAAAGTTACTAGAGACAAGCAGAGACACTACATAACAATAAAAGGATCACTCCGTCAGGAAGCATAATCCTAAATGTGTCTGCACCGAACAGGAAATCTTAAAATACATCAAGCAAAAACTGAGAGGAGAAAAAGACAAAGCCACAACTATAGTTGGGAACTTCAATACCCCACTGTCAACAAGTGACAGTACTAGAGAGAAAATCAGGAAGGGTACAGAAAAATAGAACAAATAATCAACCATCAGGATACAACTAACATACACAGAACACTCCACCCAACAACAGTAGATTACATAAAACAAATATATTTAAAAGAACTGAAATCAGAGTATATTTTCACTATAATGGAGTTAAACTAGAAATGAACAACAGACAGACAACAGGAAAATCCCCAAACATTTAGATAACAAACATACGTATAGAATGATCCTGATCCGTGTGCCAAACAGGAAGTCTCGAAGAAAATAAAAAATACATAGAACTGAATGCAAATGAAAACATACCATACCAAAATGCGTGAGTGGGGCATAACTCCCCACCCCTTCCATGTGAGCTGCACAGTGACTTCCTTCCAATGATTACAGGACAGGCAGAAGGAGAGGGTAACTTTACAGCGGAGAAACCTGGCAAACACGACCTATGCCACGTGATCCAACTGAACACCGTCAGTGACAAGTCATGTTGATCACGTGTACCCTCCATACGATACGATGAGAAATGGCACCTTACCTCTGTGTTCTTCCTGCCAAGAACCCATAAACCCCAGTCTAATCGTGAGAGTAAAACATCAAATTCCAACTGTGGGACATTCAACAAAATATCTGAAGAGCATTCCTGAAAACTGTCAAGGTCATCTAAACAAAGAAAGCCTGAAAAACGGTCACTGTCTAGAAGAGCCTAAGGACACATGATGAGTGAATGTAATATATGATATCCAGGATGGGCTCCTGGGACAGAAAAAGAACATTAGATTAAAAACTAAGAAAGTATGAATAAAATATGAACCCTACTTCCTAATAATGCAGCAATATTCGTTTACTGGTTGTGACAAATGTATCATAGTAAAATAAGAAATTAAATTTAAAATTTCACTCACCTTCTGCCCCCACCACATCCTGGTGACCTAAGGCCAGGCAAGGACTTCTTAGACGTGACACCAAAAGCATCGTCCATTAAAGTAAAACATGATAAGCTAATCCTCGTCAAACATTAAAACTTTTGCTCTGTGAAAGACCTTGTCAAGAGGATAAAAAGACCGGGAAGGAGTTCAAGGAATCTATGTCTTTTGTCTTATGGCTGTGTTTGAGTCTACAGTTATCTGAACCTAAAAAATTTAACTTCAAAAGCCAATGTAATGAAAATGGAAAGGTATGCATTGAAGGGATCATTAACTTCTTTCATCAACGTTAAGGATTAAATGAGAGTTTAAGAGAGTGACTGGCACAAAGTAATCAAACGTTGGCAAGTCCTATCACTATTATTTGAAAAGGACTAAAGGATAACAGTTTTCCTTTAAACAAGCATCATTTAAACAGGTTTTGAAGTTTTTTAATTGCACTGGGTTTTTTTTTAACAGAACATTAAGATTTTTAAGCTTGTGTATGATACCAAAGCATCGAAGGATAAATTGGATTTGGAAAATCTAAAAGAAATCACTAACTGTCTAAACATATTTGCCAAACGTTTCCTTAAGTCAACACGTTCTACTTTGAAAATCACAACTCCATTACATGGTGGCCAACTAACATATCAATTATATGAATAAACTAAGTGTTACAGCATCGCAAAAGGATAATTAGAAATAATTAAGTGGCATAACAATGTTGTCCTAACCTTTTTCGGTAACGGTACATCCTATGCATTCTTCTTGAGGAATAATAAATAAGCTCTTTAGACCAAAGATGTAACCTCTCATCTGTTTTCTGAGCCTAGGATACTAATTTGGTTTGATCTCAGAAGTAACTATGTAAATAAGCACAGCTAAATAGTTCAGATCATTTTAGAATCCTGAATCATTTACCCCAGACTTTATCAAGTCCAACCCTGATGCATGAAGCTGCTGGACAATGAAAGGGTCGTCTGGATTCTCTCCCTGCACCTCAGGGAAGGCACCCTGTCTTATCCAAATTCAAACAGCTCAATCAGGAGACACCCAAATCCCAATTCCTGGTAATCTGCACCTATTCAACGTATAATGTGGAATACAGAACTCTATCTAAATAACCTCTCTTGTACTTACTATGTGTCAAAGTTTTAAAGACAGTTATAATCATTTACCTCTACAGGATAATGTATCCTAGCCAGCAATGTACAGTAGATTTACTTTTGAGGATACCTTATTTGCAATATGTACTTCTACACAATAAAATAAGAGTGCTTTCGAAGTCCCATTGCTAAAGTCTGGAAGTGTTATAGAGACATGACCTCATGTCATGCCACTGAAAGTATAATAACACTTAGAGCTGTGACAGGAGAGTACTAAGTTCGGCTCTGAAGTACGTATGTACAGACCAAATTTGCTTAAAATTGTTTATAAACACTCTGGTTTTAAAATCATTTCTGACTTCTGAATATTTTAGGAGGCAGTCTCCATGTTGGGTAAGCTGGGGAAAGGCTGGCTTCTACAGAGTTTTATCCCACACCCACTGCATTCGAATTCATGGTGTAGTGCCACAGGAATCTAAATGTTTAACAAGATTCCTGGGTGTTTTCATGCACAATTAAGATTAAGATCATCTGTTCTGTTGCAAGTTACCACTCAATACGAAGCAGGATGCTTTGTAATAATTTTTATCCTTCCCAGATAGGGGCTCTCTCTATTTTCCTACAGTGGTAGAACTTTGCAATTGCTGATATACATTACAGGGGTGAGTAGCAATTGCATCAATATTACAGAAGGTGAAAGTAGCAGGGATCACCTGGGACACCCCTTGTTACCAATGGTTATTTAAGGCAAGGCCCTCCAAGAGAGGGCCAGGAGAGGTCTGAAAACGTTAACAGCTAAGCCTTGATGGAAGTCTTCCTGGCCAGCATAGAGCCAACCGTGCCACCCTCTGGCATCTGTGCTAACAGAGGCAAGCTGTCGGAGCCACTGGCCCCAATTAGCTGTTGTTGTCTAATTAGCTTGCATACCAAAGGAAACACCAACACTGACTAAATTCAACAATCTCTCATCAAAACCTAATATTTAAATTCCTTGTATCAACTCATTTAGAGACATTTGGCAGAGAATCTGCCCTTTTGCCCGCCTACGTAACAATTTTTTGCTTACTATTCTGCCTTGTACTTCGGCAAAATATAAGCGCTGCATTTGCCTTTAACTGTCAAATTCAAGGCAACACAAAGAGAAAATATGCAATTTCATCCCCCAAAGTACCTAGTAAAAATGCATCCACTGTTTATTCAAAGTAAAATTTTTGATGCCCATTCTGAGAGGAGCCATGCTCACTTTCAGAAGCTCCACGGGGATTCTGTCAACTTGATTTGACTTCTCAATATAATACTGAAATTTTGACTTCTAGCTACAACTAGAATGCCTTATTATCTAATATAAAAATTCTTGGGGCTTCCCTGGTGGCGCAGTGGTTGAGAGTCTGCCTGCCGATGCAGGGGACGCGGGTTCGTGCCCCGGTCCGGGAAGATCCCACATGCCGCGGAGCGGCTGGGCCCGTGAGCCATGGTCGCTGAGCCTGCGCATCCGGAGCCTGTGCTCCGCAACGGGAGAGGCCACAAGAGTGAGAGGTCCGCGTATCGCAACAACAAAAAAAAAAAAAAATTACATCTATGTATTCCTACCTTAATTTTCATATCATTAAACACTAAAATGTTTATCAAGAATTATTATTTTGTTACAGTCTCAGGAGAAACCAACATCTACTATAGCAAATAAAATCCTGGGGCGACAGGGCAGGGGCCTAAGTATGAACGTCTTATTCAATTTAAATAGCACACGTGCAAAAATACCACTGAGACCAAGATATTTTAGCCAAAATAAACAGGAGTCTGCTTTATAGACTCAAAGACACTGAGAAAGGTAGAAGGCACGTCTAGAGATTATCTAATCCGATCTTCCGTTTTGCAAATCAGGAAACTTGCCGGTCAAGATTACTGGCCTGCTTCATTTTTCCTTTCTTTCTCACTGTACCAAATTATTCTGAAATGCTGCATTACTTTTCACATTGGATCACAAAAAAAGAAAATACTGGACATCCTCAATATTTATACTGTGACCACCATTCTATGTTTACAATAATAAATATGAGATGAGTTAATTATTACACACAATAATCACTGTTAAACAAGAAATCAGCATCTTCCTATCATCATACAACTTAAGATGAAATGACATTTCATGAAACCAGATCCCGGAAAACTTCGTCTTCACAAGCTACCAAACCACACCAAGTCCTAATCTGCACACACAAGTTTCATCTGAACCTTACAATGAGTTTTCAGGCCTGTATGTGGTTTCACTAGTCTATGAAATTTTGTCCAGCTTTCCCAGGGTTGATGAGATGAAATAAAGCTAGAGTTTTGGCTTATTTCACCAGAACACATCCTCCTGTTTTGGGTCCTCGTTCGTTTTTCATTTCAGCAAGACTAACCGTATTTGCAGCACTGTCCCCAACCTGATGCCTGCCTAACCATCCTATAAAACCGTGCTTGCCCAAGTATCCAGTATTGTTTTTCTGGTACATACGGCCGAGAAGAGACAATGAGCGTTTTACTAAACATGTGTGTTTGCCTTGCCAACAGGAAGAAAAGATAGAGAATGAAGTCATATACCTTCATTGTCTGAAAGAACAGAAAAAGCAATTCCAGAATTACCTTCTGACGCTGTAAGTACAATAAGCAGTCTTATCTGTATTGGCTTACACAAGCATTTCTCCTGGTTATAAGGCTAAAGAGTTTCTCATTAGTGAAACGACGTGAACAATGGTGGGAGGAAAGGAATACAGTAGCAGTAACTTATTCTGTATTGCAGATTAAACTTTATGTGTCATTATAAGACTTCTAGAAAATTCTGAAGCCAAAACTGAACACAATCTCAAATTTTTTAAAGGATACCTGTCATTAATTATAACCTTTCTCTCACTTAATAATCAATATTTCTAGTAAGATTAAGTGATTTAGAAAAACCAAGGGATGAAAACATCTTAAATGTTTCTCTTTTATCTGAGTTAAAAACGTAAAAATCTCAGCAGCTGCTTAAAAAAAAACTATCAAAAATAAAAACATAAAAAACACGGGAGGTGGTGCCCTTGTCTTCTTTCTTTAGATTACAGTTTACAAAACATACATCTATAAGAAGTGAAGATGAGAGAGGAAGATGAGAACCAAACAGCAATCCCGTGCTACCTGACGCTTATCAGTAACCAGAAAGCGTCAGGTTTAAGATACCTGTTCTTTCCCCACCTTCACTAAAACCAATCTCCCCCCTTCTAAATTTTCATAATGCTTTATTTGAAGCAGGTTTGAACTCAGCCTGCCGTTTACATAGTTATTCAGAGTATGACCATATAACTTGTCATCCAAACCAGGACATCTGAAAGTGAAAGGCGGTAAGATTAATAATTATATCAGGCACTTCCCTGGCGGTCCAGTGGTTAAGACTTCGCCTTCCAACGCAGGGAGTATGGGTTCAATCCCTGGTTGGGGAGCTAAGATCCCACATGCTTCGTGGCCAAAAAACCAAAAACATAAAAACAGAAGTAATACTGTAAACAAAGTCAATAAAGACTTTAAAAATGGTCCACATCAAAAAAATATTAAAAAAAAAAAATTACACCAGGACGAGAGACGTAAAGCAGGACACTTGGGCTCCCTGGTTATCCTCATCCTTCTCCTTCCTCTACTAGATTTGAAGAGCAATGGTACAGGGGAGTTGGAAATTCATTATTGTATTTCCTACAGCAGTACACTGTCTTGCATGAACTAAGCATTCCAAGTCTCATGCTGGAAAATGAACAGATAAACTCAAGAGGACTTTCACAGCTGCTCAGGAAAGCACAAGTGTAACATTCTGACTCCTCTGGGCAAAGTCTAAATTTGTAAACCTATTGCTCTGGATTTAAAAATCCAAGAAAAGAATGAAAATGGAAATTATTTAGGCTATCCTATTAAATATATTTTAATATTCTCTATAGACTACCTAAAGGACCTAAATGTGTTCAGATCCTAACAGTAAAATCTTAATAGCTACCACTATTCAAGAAAAAGCTTCTGCAAAGTATGGTATACTCCTGGCAGCCTAATAATCTGAAGAATCTGTCTCCCTCCTCCAGCCCAGTATCAGATTGGTATGTAAATTGTGGAAAGATTACACAAATTGAACGTTTTTATTTGCTTTTCAATATATTACTGTTTCATGCACATTTACTAAATATAAAACACATTTTATTATTAAATGTAAACATTTACATATTCTAATATTTGTACTTTTAGTGAACGAAATGAATGTGTGCCTAGCTGACTCAGAGTTGCTAAAGTTGGCCTGATATTAAATGACGACCCTGCTTCCCATTAACTTTGTATCAGCAGATCTAGTTTTCATCAGGACTAGTCCTGGTTGGTGGCAGAAGCAATTGGTGTTGTTAAAATATTTATAGTTTCATTTCAGTTCCACCTTGAAATGCTGAAGAGACATAAAACCACAGTCTATCGTATGTGTCACTTCCTGTAATTCACAACTGAGCCAATTCTACTATTCATTATATAAAACACAATTTAACAAAACTAAATACCATGAAGAAAATAATCAGAATCCACTTAGATCTGTTTTTCTTTTTAATTTTTTTCCCAAAGCAAAACTGTGAAAAAAATCTTGAGGAAGCATTTCTTAACTACTTTTTTTCCTTACAATTTTAGCCAATTACAGGTAAGTCATCGTTATCTGTGATAATGGGAGGTAGGGATAATAGGAAAGAGGCACAAATAACCTAACTATTTTCACTCTTCTTCACACCTAAAATTTACAGAATCTGCTAAGTAACTAGACTGAAGGATGGGCACTCCATTTCCTATTCCGCCCTCTGGTACTGCAGCTCCTAAACAACAGAACTGGTCAGAAGGTGGCTGCCAGAGGCAGAGGAGAAAAGCACAGAAAACACAGGAAATCAGACCCTAACCAGGCCTTTCTGCACATACCCACCTTTAAACTCCCTTCACAATTCACAAGGAACTCTGCTCTTGCTTAAGTTCACTCGTGTGGTAGTCCGATTTCAGCTAAGATTTTCATTTTTAAACACAGGCAAATATGACAGACCTCAAGCAACAAAACTTCACTTGCGTAAGAAATTAAATGTCCTGAACAATACTTTTTGTTTTTAATAAAATCACAGGCTCAACTAATGCAACGTTACAATGAAACTGATTCAGGTCCCAAATAACCCTAAGTGATGAAGCGTGGCAGGGATAAACTGGCCCAGCACCAACGGAGGACTCCAGAGCACTGATGCAGCAAACCACAGCGATACATCATGCAGTAAAAGCAGTGAAACATTTAACGCTGCACGGTTAATCCAGAAGCAGAGAGTCCACCTTGCTGGGCTTGCACAGCTTGTGGGCCATATTTATTCATCCATTTATTTGGAAAACATGGACTGAGCTCCACTATGGTTCACACAAGGCCCTGGAGAAGTGAAGAAGCTCATCACAGCTTTTGCCTTCAAGGAACTCAATCGTGGTATCGACAAATAATACTTGTACCAAGCGATGCAGGTACCAAGTGCTACAGAGAGCAGAGAGGAATAAAAAATGTCTGTCTCCTTTGAAGAAAAAAGGCAGGCTTCACCGAGAAGGTGGCATTTGAGCTAAAACTGAGAGAAGGACAGGAGTTTGCTGAAAGGAAGAGGAAAGGAATCCTGGCCTTCAGAGGAGTTTAACTTATAACCCCTCCCTCCTGGGCCAGCTGTGGGGTCAACCTGAGTAACACAAATTATTCCTCTTAAATTCTCTAAAGTAAAAGTCAACAAAGACTTTTGCAAGTCGTTGGAAGAAATAAGATAATGCTACCATGACTGACCAGTGACATGCAAAGAAATGGGTAACTACAGGAGTAAATTATTAAGGTCATAAGATTTAGGCAAGTTATGTAAACTCCAAACCTCAGTTTCTCCACCTATAAAATGGAAATAATAAAGGTTGTCCAGCCTGTCTTCATCAGGTGGCTGTGAGGATCAAATATAATAATATACAGTCTCTTTATCAATATACAGCGATAAACACAGCAAATCATAATCTGTTAAGACCTAAGAAATTTTGATGTTAATTCCTGATTCACGAATTCCAAAAAATTTTAAGTGAGGTGCATAGATCAGATTTTATGTTTATGTTAATACTAACTATTGACAGCTATTTATGATTTACTGAAACATAAATGTTGAGAAAGGCGACAAGGAAATGCTTTCTACTAGGAAAGAAAATACAAAATTATCGGGTCTCTGTGGCTTAGTTAAGGCTAAAATCAAATTATTTGGTATATAGATGCCAAATTAACGCTTGACAAAATAATGAGTATAATACTATATTACAAGGAAAAATACATGCTATTTCCTAAAGCTTTCTGAAAAGAGAAGACTAGACGTTGCTTCATGGCTTCTGGGAAGTATTATCGTTTTGTTCCAGCCCTTACAGTTATATATGCAATCTTAAATTCTAAAGCTTAGCAAGTTACATAATCTCTAAGTACTTCAATTACTTCATCAAAACGATGGGGTGGGACTAAGCAAAATCTAAGTTTCAAGCTTCTAAAATTCTAATGAAAAGCGTTGGTAATAAATGAACACACACACAGAGGCAGTATTTACAGTCCTATAAAATAAGATACAAAGCCTACAAAGCTTTACAGAAAACATTAAAAAAAATACCTTGTGATAATTCCACATCATTGCAGTGTCAGAGTGACTTCCCAGTACTTCGGTCTGGGAGAAGTAACAGAGATTTCTAACAGCTTCTAGTTTCAGCGATCTCTAAGTGTAGAACTCAGCTTAGTTAAAACTAATCACTACAAGAATGCTAACCCAACATAAATACATTCAGAGTTTCTAAAAAGCTTTCACGATGTCTTGCTGGCCCTTTCAACTAACTGAATAAGATAAAAAAGAAAATGCAGCCCAGATGGTGACATTTACATCAAATAAACACCCACGAAAGAGATGTGCTATAAGTTCATCATGAAAAATTCCAGCTTTCAATGAAATGAAGACTTAGCTTATATAATTAGCCTGTTAAATATTCTAAGCAAAACTTTACTTGCTAAAATGAAACTTTATTAAGAACATTCTTCTCTAACCATTTATTTTTAAATGTTTTCTGTGTAGGTAGGAAAAAAAGGCTATTTAAATCAAGTAAGAGATGATTTCAGTCATGTTAACAAAGGGTTGTAAAAGTTTTACAACTTTTGTAAAATGTTGAAAATGTTGAATATGTTGAAAAATAACATCAACACTAATGGAAATGATTCTTCTATGGCCTGAATTCCCTGAGGAGCTATGTGCCACTCCAACCCTATGTCTGGTCTCACTACCCCACCCTCAAAGATGCTGCTTTAAAACTCTTCAAAGGGGCAAGATTTTCTAGAATGGCTGTATGAAGAGCTGGGAGAACCTCCCCCTCCCCATGCGCACTATTTATTAATCTGGCAAAAATTAACAAAGACAGTGATTCGGAGTCCCTGGAGATCAATCAAAGGGCTTGCCACAAACTGCAAAGCATTTATCTAATAAAAATCCACCAACGCTCGGTAACAAGAGTGGAAGGCCATGGCTTTCCAGCCAGGGTCTGCCCCCAACCCCCGGCCCCCAACTCTGTGCTATAAGGACCTGACCTAGTAGGCTTGTCCCCCACAGACCCCTGGAGTGGCAGAGCTCTGCCTGGTGGATCTGACGGCTAGTGAACATCTGCAGACATCATGTCCCTTGGTTCTACAAGGAGGTGGCAGCACCCAGGCAGCACCCACTTGGCCACTCCGGATTCCCACTACTAGATTGAGGCTGTGGACGACCCATGCTGGATGGCAGGATCAGTTTCTGCCCCCTTCACACACCAACATATACACAGCTCCTGCTTCACGGGGAAGATCCAGGTGGAAATCTGGTGAAGCGCAGACCCCGCATCACCAGCTATAGCTACAGATCCACCGTTCTCAGCCTAGGGGAGGATCCAGGCGAGCCTCAGAGCCCGGCAGCACCCTAGTCCTGGCCAAGGAGCCAGACGCTGGGTCAGAACGTGCAGCAATCTGCGACCCACAGCATTACTGAGAACAGAAGAGCAACCAGCTACTGTTATGGGCTGAATGGCCTCTTCCTCCAAAAGGCTGAAGTCCTAACCATCTGTGAATGTGACCTCATTTGGAAACAGCGTCTTCCCAGAATGTAATCAAATTAAAGATAAGGTCACTGGAGTGGACCCTAATCCAATACGACTGGTGTCCTCATAAGAAGAGAAACTTGGACACACACAGAGGAGAAGACCATGTGAAGACAGGACACCATGTGAAGGCAGAGGCAGAGACTGGTGTGACCCAACCGCAAGCCAAATGAACGCCAAGGACAGCTGGCAAACACCAGAAGCTAGAAGAGGCAAGGAAGGATTCCCCCCCCTACAGGTTTCAGAGGCGTGACGGTCCTGGGGACACCCTGACTTTGGACTTCTGGACCTCAGAACTGTGAGACAATATATGTCTGTTAAGTCACCCGGTTTGTGGTAACTGGTTACAGCAGCCCTAGAAAACTCATACAGCTAGGAATTAAGAAGCTAACAGCTGAGTGTGATGATGACAGACACAGAATAGGCAGGAGACTAGGGGACAAAGAGGGCAGTCAAAGAGAACCCACTAACCCACAATAATCCCTGGTGGTCCTGAACACCATACACATGATCACAGCTGGGACTTCTGAAAAGAAACTGGAGAAGGACATCCTGTGTTTTTGTTTTTAATTTTCTTTTAGTTTATTTTTGGCTGTGTTGGCTCTTCGTTGCTGCGCACGGACTATCTCTAGTTGTAGCGAGCAGGGGCTGCTCTTCGTTGCTGTGCGCGGGCTTCTCATTACAGTGGCTTCTCTTGTTGCAGAGCGCGGGCTTCAGTAGCTGTGGCACGCAGGCTCAAGAGCACAGGCTCAGTAGTTGTGGCACATGGGCTCAGTAGTTGTGGAACGTGGGCTCAGTAGTTGCGGCTCCCAGGCTCTAGAGTGCAGGCTCAGTAGTTGTGGCTTAGTTGCTCCGCAGCATGTGGGATCTTCCTGGGTCAGGGCTCAGTGTGTCCCCTGCATTGGCAGGCGGATTCTTAACCACTGTGCCACCAGGGAAGCCCAATATCTGGAACATTCTAAATGCTCAGGAAATGGTACCTACTATCATAGTTAAAAGCAATGCTAAGTAAACCTAAGTGTCCATTGACAGAGGAATGGATAAAGAAGATGTGGTACATTATACAATGGAATATTACTCAGCCATAAAAAAGAATGAAATAATGCCATTAATGGCACGTGGGATCTTCCCGGACCAGGGCTCGAACCTGTGTCCCCTGCATTGGCAGGTGGATTCTTAACCACTACGCCACCCAGGGAAGCCAAGTTCCGTGTTCTGAGTCTCTGGCTGAACGCAGAGCAAATACGTAACCTCTCTGAGCAGTGTACCTTGAGGACATTATGTTAAATAAAAGATGTCGGTCACAAGAAACATGTATGGTTCCATTTGTACAGAATGTCCCAAACAGACAAATCCCCAGAGTTGGGAAGTAGATGAGTGAGGCATGGGGAAAGGGGAGTGAGTGCTAGTGAGTACAGGGTTTCTTTCTGGAGCAACGAAATATACTACTGACTGATCTGTACACGTTCAATGGGTGAACAGCTTCATAAAAACTGTTACCAAAAAAGAAAAGCTATGACAGCCTACAACTTGCGAAGAATTAGAGAAAAGTAATACCTACAGAGGCATGAAGCAGTGTGGGGCTATCACTTAAAACAGGTCCGAAGGGAGACAATGATTAACTCAGCCAGTGGGCACAGAGAAGAAAGAGGGGACCAATCAGGGGAAACATTGTGCTGGAAGAACTAACAGTACTTCAGATTGGATGGGAGGAAATAAGGGGAGAAGGATGGCTGGGACAATTCTCAGATCTCAGCTCTGGGTGTCTGTGCATTAGGCCCTGTGACAATCCGAGTAAATCTTGGTTTTCCCCTAGAAGGGTGCTTTCTCTGAGCCCACCACTGGGTACAAACCATGAATGCTGGCCAGACGTGCGGATCTCAGCTATGTCTGTCACCCAGCTACCTTGACACCAAAGGAGAAGGACAATCTGTAAAAAAGGGAAGGACAGCTTTTTGTCATAGGGTTATTCTGAGAATCGAATGTGTTAAAACATAAAAGAGCTCAGGAGATGTCTGTCACATGGTCAGCACTATATAGGTGTTAGCTATAAAATGAAGAGAATTACAGTGTATTACCAAGGTCAACACACAGACATTTCAAGGAGGGTGAAGAGCACAGCATTTAAGGAGGTCGTGCTCACCTGTAACTCTTCTCACCAAGGGCTTAACTTCTGGCAGAAGAGCCAGGCCCATTTCCGGCCAAAGAGATCATCAGGGCTAAGGCAGGGAAAGAGCAAAAACCAATAGACCCAACCCCTTCCTGTTTACTTTGGAAGATTAAAAAGTTCATAAAACCAGGCTTTAATCAATGTTGTTTAACATGGTCAACATAGATTAATTATAACATAAATCTGGTTTACAGTTTAAAATAAGAAGTCATGGTTTGAAAATCCCTTATTCTCTATAAAGTAACGGACTATCAATCTCTCTCCATTTAATGTGCACTGACTTCTTAGAATTAACACACTCTTTTTTGTCATGAAAATATTTTTTAACGGCTGGAACACTGGGAAGAATGCAATCTTAAAATAATACTCAAAACTATATAAGGAAATATTAATTTATAAGACAATGTATAAGCAGATTGTTGTTTACACAGATATACTGGCCATTTTAACTCTTTCTTGCCTGTAAGTTTGGAAAGTGTTTCTCTAATAAACATTTTCAAATTATAGCCCATTGAGAATGTATTTTTTTAAATATCAATATATATTAATTAAACAGCAACTTCAGTTATAATAGCATAATCTGATTCCATATGGGTTTCCATTTAATAAATGGAAATTGGAGAGATTCAATCAAAGGGAGATGTTAGTAAATGGTCTAAATATGGTTCTGAAGTTGTTTTTATGGAATTAAAAAAATAAGCGGGGGAAACTTGTTTAAAAAAATAGAGAAATTCAACTGTTTCAGGTATGTCTACGTTCCTTTCCAAAGGCATAATATGTTAGCACTGGAAATGATCTCGTCCAACCCATTTACTTTCCCAGATTAAGAAACTATAGTCCAGGGAACGTAAGCAATCTGACTGCGGCTGCACAAGCAGCCCCTGAGAACCCGTCTTTCTGGATACTAGTGGTCCACCATCTCTCCCTGTCCTATCCATGCGCAGCGGACAGCTCTACTCTCTCCTCCCGAGAAGCATGCTTACCCAGGCTAGTGAGTCATGACATCACCATTCTCTTCCCCAGACCTTGGTAAGTGCTTCTGCACTCCTGTCAGTCGAGATTCCCTTTCCGTTCGAATCCTTCTACTGAGCCCCTCTCCAACATCTGAAGACATCCTGTCTTGTTCCTCTCCATCCCCCACCTTCCCTCCAAAAGCTTCCCCACAACGGAGCCAACCTGGTAACATGGTTTCCCTCTCGGCATTTAAGTTTAAGAGGACTCTTTAGCTGTAGTGCTGCATTTTTATCCCATAGAAAACAACTTGAGAACAGTTACTAATGTCTCCCTGTGGTAGAATCTCTCCAATCTTGGTGGGAAGGACTAATGAAGTAGGTCTTTTTTAAAGAAAAGAAAAGAAAAAAAAACAGAAGGAGAAGCTGGGAGATCTCAGAACCTTAAATAGCTGAGGAACTAAGAGTTCATTCTTTGAGTAACAGGGCAGTGGGGAGGAGGGATGTGATTAGGAAACGACGCGCAAACTGAAAAGCTGAAGGGGAGCTCTTCTAGAGGGCTGCTTGTAGTGTGGTGTTTGAAAGGTGGCTCAGCCTCAAATCAAAGTGACAGGGAGAAAAACTGTGAACAATGACAACAGGAAGTAAAGAGAGCTGGTTTGGGGATATCGTTGGTGAGTCAGATTATAGATCTTTTGAATTTGAGAAAATGGTAGGAAACCCAAGTCAAAAACGCCAAGTTAGCAGTTATCAAAAAAGGGCATGCCTTTGGTACATACTGCTCTTACAGCAATATGTAACTGTAATTCGGTGTTAGATAACACTAAATTATGGTTACCAATGTAACTACAGCCTCAAGTTATCTATGAAATTGCATATCTGGAAGAGAAAGATGTTTTACTGCAATGATTTTAAAATATGTCCATGAATTCTTTGATACCTCTCCCTGCAAAAGGCAGTAATTCCCCTCCTGTTGAATGTGGACCAGACTTGGTGATTTGCTTCTGATGAAAAGGATGGGATAGAATTGATGCTATGTGACTTGTGAAGGATTCTTTTTGGATTGCTTCCCCACCTCCCCTTCCCCTTTCCTTACCTCTTCCTCTCTCCCTGCACACCCCTCCCTCCTGAAAGCCTGCTCTGGGGGAAGCCAACCACCGTGTCTTAGGAGCACTCAAAACTCAAGCAACCCGTGGAGGCACCCACATGTGGAAAAGTGAGGCCTCTCGTCAACAACCAGTACCACCTTGGCAGGCATGTGGCTGAGCCACCTTGAAAGTAGACCCTCGAGCCCAGTCAAGCCTTCAGATGACGGCTATTCAGCAACCCCATGAGAGACCCCCAAGCCAGACCTAGCACCCAGAAACTGTGAGGTAATAAATGTTTAACTCGCTTCATTTGGGGGTAATTTGTTATGCACCAATAAATAACTGATACATTTCTTCTCCATTATTATAGCACTAGCACCTCGTACTGAAGACACAGTTGCCAGAGAAGGAATGAATGAGGTATCTGAAATAACACCTATTACTACCTAAGCTATTATAACTGTGTTCCCTTTTCTGAGATATTCCCATGATCTGTCCAAATCACAGTAAATTTTGAGAGACCAATAGATGTCATGTGTCTAAGGAATAACCGTCTTCAAGTGAAAAAAAATTCAACTTTTTTTAATACAAGGCATGATAAAAATTTTTTATAATGACTGTCAATGACATCAAGACCACTGTCATTACCTGAACATTTATTGGTGTAAAAACCATAGCCTCTTTGTGTACAGTCATCTTCTAATGTTATTGTTAATTTAACTGAATACAATATAGTGTGTGATGGATTCTTCACACTGAGGGACGATCACAGCAATATGAATAAACCATGCACGATGGGAAAATGATGGGAGAACTGACATCTGTCATCCTGAAGAAAGAAAAATTGGAAAGCAGGCTTACAAGGGAAAGACACGAATATCTGAACGCCTGCATCGCTCTAGGTGCTATACACATTTCACCTCATTTAATTCCGATGGCAATCTGAAGCAGACGTATTAGCGCCATTTTCCATTTTAGCCTCGGATCTGCAACCAGTTCCGACTCCAGGTTCTGATTCCAACACCTGTGGCCATTCCACTATTCATCCCAAGGCCATCTGTTAAATGATTTGGGGGAATTTGTAAAAATCTCAAGGCTAATATTCTTGAAACTCACCTTCCTAGAAGGAGCCACTTGATTAGTAGGTGAGGGGAAGTGTACACAAATGCAAAGTTAAGCATATTCAAAACCAAACTGTTTCCGTGCTCCTGTAAATCTTTCCCAATTGTGAGTTACTGCTTAAGGTGTGGAGCATTAAGATGTCCATTTCTATTCAATTCACCTACTGAGAATGACCTAATTCATTAAGTAAATACACATGTCATTTTTAAAAATAATTCATAACTTAATTTTAAAATCCTGTACCCTTTTAATGAAAACAATTAATGGTAACTCATAAGCAACATTACTGAAGCCATAACATTATTTTACAGGATCTGTAAAACATAAAAATGTGATTGCTAAAACAATTTTTTAAACCACTGTGTTGACTTTAGTACTTGTTTGCTGGTTTGAAATAAAAACAGTACAGATGCTTTCATTTAAATAAGCAAACTTAAACAAGCAAATTTCCATCAAAGTAAAGATGGAAACGGAACAAACACCTTTGTTCCCTTTCAAAGCCCTATTAAAATGACAGTAAAATTTGTAAAAAAGCATAAATATACATCGGTCTAGAGGTAAGGGGAAAAGAGGTAAAGGCAATAAATTTTGGAAGCTGGAAAGCACGTGAACAAGTAATAATGATTTAGCAGACTTGAGAAACCTGGCCCATAATACACACAAGTGACCAAGGACTACTGAACATAAAAGAGTCAAAACAACAGAGCCACTTGGAGAAAGCCTATACAGAGAAAACTCTATTACTAATTTACTCAGAGAAGATCTTCACAGCACAGAATTGTAAGTACGCTATTTTTTTAAATTCACAAAATGGAAAGGGCATAGAAAGTTATACGTCTTACCTACAGAACAAATTTTAATCAAACGTGAGCACCACTTCCACCCAAAGCACTCCCTTTAAATTTCTCTGAATTATAAAGACAATGGTATTCTAACGGTCAGCTTCTCTGCTGCTTTTCCTGCATTCCAAAGCCTATCATGTCTTTACTAAACAAAAGGATTCCTACGAACATACTGGAAAAGTGTGTCAATTTTCCTTAGTTACCTCAAACCGTTAAGACTCGCTAAATTTTCCTGAGGAATTCATGTTTAATCATAAAGTCTAGTTTAAAGAATATCTAAAATCCAATATCTGAAGTTTAATAACTAATACCTAAAGAATATCTGTCTGGATTGGTGGGAAAATAGTCAAAATAAAACTCTTCTACGTTGTGCCCTTATCAGTTGAGCCGGGTTCTGAACTCAGGGTCCATGGCTCAGTGGCGCTCCCTGCCCTCCCTGCAGGTACCCACCGGCTCATTTGCTTGTCATTCCAGAGAGAATGGCGGTGCTGTAAGAAAGCCAACCAAGAGCAGCGAAGCGGAGAAAATGTGTACGTGTCTGGCCGTAAATCACAAATCAGTGCCACTAAGCCACAGTGACATTTGCAGTATAAAAGAAAGGACTGGAACTAGATGATTTATTCACCTCTTTGATGTGTTTTGATTGGAATCTTACTGATATCTATAATCTGAACCAGAACATTTTTATCTTCTTTGATAGATAGTTGTTTAGCATTCAGACATACACCATTCATTTCTGAAAATACAATGAATACATGTCCTGGGCCGGGGGTGCTAATACAGTACTGCTCTTTAGATCCAATCCACAGCTAAAATATTGTTAGTGGGTTTACGTAAAGGATTGTGTTCCCTTCCATGGAGGTCTACTTCAGTTCCTGGACATACAGCCCAGAATTATAGCTGTTAAGGGAACAGAGGTACAGACAGGTCCAATGACTTGCTCAGGATAACAGAACAGACAGCTTTGGGATTAGATTTGGGCACACAAAGCAGCTAAGCTCAATCATTATTGTAAAGTGAAAAAATACTTCAAACCTTAGTTTATTTTAACTCCTTCAGTGGCTAGGTAGGTTTCTAGCACAAGTTTTTCTAAACACTGTTTTCAGTCGCTTCCTTTTTTATCTACCATTAATTTCTGAGGTTCATCTAAGCATAATTATTAATGTGACAGTATCACTACTTGAACCAAATAATAAAACAAATAAAGGCCTAGTGTTAGAAAATGAACAAAGGTTTCATAGCAATGTTCTTAGAGAACAGCGAAGTAAATGAAAGGAGCAAGATAAAAGAATGGTTATATTTTATACTGTCAAAAGAAAAGGAAATATTAAATACTGTCTCCCACATGGGATATAAATACAGTTCTCAAAGTGTGGCCCACAGACTTCTGAACATCCCAGAGACACTTTCAGAGAGTCAATGAAGTCAAAACTACCTCATAATAATACTAAACCTCATTTACCTTTTTCAATGTGTTGACATTTGCAATGACGATGCAAACACAACAGCAGGTAAACTGCTGGTGTCTTATCTCAAAATCAAGACAATGGTACCAAACTGTACTACATGCAGTTAAAAAAGAAAAACAAATCGGCTTCATTTGTTCTTGATACAAGCAGTAAAAACTATTAGAAGCATTAAATATTGACCCTTGAGCTTGCATAAAGCATTTCTACTGCACACCTAAACGTGATGGCTGTGTTGAAGCAAAGCACTTGTGTACCTGTTAGAGCTGCAAGCTGAATTAGCTGTTTTTTTCACGGAACACCATTTTTCCTTGAAAGAATGACAGATAAAGTATGCTAATCCAGACTGGATTAGTATAGCTAATCCAGACTTGGGCATATAGCATATAGCAGGTATTTTCTAAAAATAATAACTAAATGAGCTTGTCATATCAAGAAAACCAACTTAAAGTTATTTGTTGCCAGTGATAAAATTTGACCTTTAGAGCAAAAAAATCAGAATTTTGGAAAACACATCTGCTGTCAATACTTAAAAGATTTTTGATGCAATCAGTGTTGATATTAGAGAATTGATATTTTTTGATATTGTATAATGAAATGTATCAACATTTGGAAGCTTAGCGAAACTCAGAGAGTTCAATAATTCCCAAATGACCAATACTTGATGTTACAAAATCATGCACGGGAAAAGGATTCATTGAAAATACAATAAAAAAATAGAAATTAAACACGCATGTGAATGCGCATGTACATACACACAAACACATACCCAATGAATAAGTGAATGAATGCATGCGTGGAAAGTGCAAGACAGACCAGTGGATTTTAATGTAACATAGCAGGAAAAGTTCACTGATACAGTTTTAGATTCCACATGGCAATTAATGTATAAAAATTACTATTTGTCAACTTTTGGTGTATTATCAAAAAAAATCCACAATCATCTGAAAAAGTTGTTAAAACATTCTTCCTTTTTCCTACTATATATATGTGTGTGAGAATTTTCTTCATATACTTTAAGTAAAACAACATATAGGGCTTCCCTGGTGGCGCAGTGGTTAAGAGTCCGCCTGCTGATGCAGGGGACGCGGGTTCGTGCCCCGGTCCAGGAAGATCCCACATGCCACGGAGCGGCTGGGCCCGTGAGCCATGGCTGCTGAGCCTGCGTGTCCAGAGCCTGTGCTCCGCAATTGGAGAGGCCACAACAGTGAGAGGCCCGCGTACTGCAAAAAAAACCAAAAAAACAAACAAAAAAAACAACATATAACAACATTCTACAAAAGTAGAATTCAGCTGTGGTCCAGTAAATCAGACATTAAAGAGATGTGCAAAAATGTAAAACAATGCCGCTCTTCCAGAGATTTTTCAGAATATATTTAAACTAATATATATTTTTCATAAAATCTATGCTAACACAGGGTGGGTTTACTGTTGCTATTTCTAAAAAATAAGTGTATTTAAAAGTAAGTGTATTTTAACTGTGTTTTAACTCCTAATATGGCAAATATTGATAGATATAATCCAATAATTTTTAAGAGTGTAAAGTCCTGAGGCGAAAAAGCTTGAGAACTGCTGATTTAATAATGTGGCATAGGAACTTCCCTGGTGGCACAGTGGTTAAGAATCCGCCTGCCAATGCAGGGGACACGGGTTCAAGCCCTGGTCCGGGAAGATCCCACATGCCGCGGAGCAAGTAAGCCCGTGTGCCACAACTACTGAGCCTGCGCTCTAGAGCCCGCGAGCCACAGCTACTGAAGCCCGCGTGCCTGGAGCCTGTGCTCCGCAACAAGAGAAGCCACCGCAATGAGAAGCCCACACACTAAAACGAGGAGTAGCCCCCGCTCGCTGCAACTAGACAAAGCCCGTGCGCAGCAACGAAGACCCAACGCAGCCAAAAATAAAAATAATTAATTTTCAAAAGATCACATTATCACTATTAAAAAAAAACAACGTGGCATAAAACAGTGGGTTTTGACTGTCAAAAACTTAAAAGGTCTCTGTGTTTCTAAGGTTGATTCCAATGTCTTTATTTGAAAATATTTAACCCTTTTGCTACAATGTCATCATGTTTACATCTTTGACATGCCCAAGGTCAGTTTTGTTCTTACACAAAGTAAACAGTGAGACCAAACATACGCTACTGTGAACATAAAGTGCCAATTCTTCCATGGAGGACACTACTTAGCTACTGAACGGCAGAAATGAAACTGCTCAACAGTCAAGGAGTCAAGATAAGGAGACCCCTTTCGAGTAGGGGTGCTAGTAAGCCCAGTCAGTGCCCTGGCTAGAAGCCAGCTCAGACGACTGCATTCTACAGAGGGAGTTCAGGCGAGACTGAAAGCATAACCCTCTGGTGGCTGGGCCGTGGCAAGAATGAACGGGGTAGCAGTCTCACTCCCGTTACGAGAGCCATGGGATCTTCACCGCCAAGAGTGGTCAGAATCTGACTGCTGTACCTCAACAGGCTTTAGGAGATAGACTGAGTTACACAGTTCTGCTTCTAGCTCCAGTAATAAGTTGTTGTGATCCCTGGTTCAGTAACTTACTTTTGTTTTATTCCAAGTATCTGGAGGATGAGGAAAAACAATAATTCTGTGATTTAAAATCCTACACTAGTCACTGGAATGGCATCACCCCACATTTATGCAGATCATGGACCTACTATACAGAATATACTTAAAAGCTTCCTTATTACCTAAGGGCGATGTTTCTCAACTGAAAAGAAACATTACTGTATGACTTCTGAAGTTGAATTAAACATGACAATTTGTACCTGATAATAAAAAGTAAATTGCCCTTCCTTCTTTATCTGATGACAATTCAAAGAAAAATTAAGAGTTTTTAAAAACGTGTGTGTGTGTCTGTGTGTTTAATGTGTTGGTTCTAAAACCAACGTAAAAGGAAAAATTTGCTAGGACAGCTGTTAGTAATATTCTAGAACAGGTTAGCAAACTACAGCCCATAAGCCATAATTCTGGTAAAGTTTTATTGGAATACAACCACATTTATTAGTATTAGGTACTGTCTACAGCCACTTTCATACTACCTTGGCCAAACCACATAGGAAGTTTGTGCTTTGCTATTAACTAATATGATCGAGGGCAAGTTGCAAATTTTCTATCATTTATAAAATGCACAGATGAGCTGATCTTTAAGGTACTTCCCAGCTCCAAAAGTATCTAAGCTTTTAAGCGATAAGCCATGTAGCACTCATTAGATGTAACAGAAATTCAAAGAAAGAAGTCAGTATGAGCTAGGGTCACCAGAGGAGATTCCCAGAAAGCATGAAATTAGGCTGTTAAGGATGAGGGGGATTTTGCTAGAAGAGTAACAGACAATGACATGAGACAGGAGACATAACCGGTAATAAAGCGTCTTCCTAACTCGGAGTGATAACTATTTCGTAGTGGGAAATATAGTTGGATAGGGTAAGGATAAGACTACAGGGTCTCTGAAAATCTGAAAGAGAAATATATCTAGTAGGTTCCTACCTAATCAGAACCACTGACATTTCTGAAAAGAGAAGTAGAACGGTCAGAGCTTTGTTGACAGTAGACTGGACATGGCTGGAAAGGGCATCATGGACACAGAGAGACCAGAGTCATGGAGATAAGCTACAGAGCAACATGTGGCTGCCAGGTCTCGGGAAGTCCTGGGCCAAAGGACAGGAGTATGGAGGGACGTGAATCAGCAACTTCTCACAAGTCTGATTTATCAGGAAAATGATTAAGACAAAGAAACAGAAAGGAACTAGACTGGGAAAAAACTGAGTTCAATTTGAGACATGCTAATTTTAAACTGGCCAAGAAAAGAAACACTGAAGTAGCAAAATGTTCCAAAAATGGTCGGAAACGTAACATGAGACCTAGTGTGAGAGGTCAGACGAGAAAGAGACTGAGAATACGAGAATCATTCATTTTCGAACTGGAAAGGTCCTTGAGCTGAGCTGCCCTATCATTCTGAGGGAGATAAGTACTTGCCTCCAATTCAAAGTGGAGCCAACCGATGGCCAAAGAACTGTGACTCCCAGGTCACCAGCTAAAACTTTCTGGAACAGGAACCAGAATTTCAGTTTTCTACCTTCTATTTAAATGTTGGAAGCTAGGAGAATACATGAGCTGTCCAAGATTCAGAGCTGAGGTTACAACTTAAAGGTCCATAGTCATATTGCTTGGACTGTGGTTTAAAAAAAAGAAAAAAAAAATCAGCTTCCAATAGTTGTGGCAGGAAGAGTGGCTTGGGGGACATCTACCCCTACCGTCTCCATCAACCTTTCCTCTCTGTCACCCCCAGACAATATACATATATTCAAATTCAAAACTATGCACTTGCTGTGAAAATACAGCCTCAAGGCACTCTCTAAGAACACTCCTTACGGTAGTACAAGTGGTGCATATTATAACGCAGACTACATGGCTGTGCAGTGTACCAGCGACATAACCCCTTTCCAATCAGCGTACTATGCCAAGCCCCTCTCATCTGGGTATTCCCAAACTTCAACTGACTGCCAACATTCAAAATCTGGAATATTTCATATAAATATTTAGACTTCTCATACTTTTCTTAATTAGAAGATCTGATTACAGGAAACCTTCCTTTCCCACAGGAAAGTAAGCCAAACAGCGGTGTTGCTTCTGGACAGGGCTCTGCTTTCTTACTACTTGTGTCCCTAACTTGGCCCATTCATTCCTTCACATCACTGACAGAGACCTCTTTGGCGGACTGTGCAACCCTAAAGCAGACAGAAGCAGAGCATTAGGACCTCTGCCTTAGAAAAGACTTTGAGGCATGAAAGGAAACCAGCAGAGGGACCAAGAAAGAAGTATCAGAGATAAGCACAGTACTGCAGAAATCAAGGCAGGAGATGACTTCAGTGAGCAAAAGCAGACACTAGAATTTAGCGAGAAGGAGGTTACTGACAGCCTCTGAGAGGAGACTCCGCTGATCTGCAGAAGCCATCCCACAGTGGACGAATTTTAAAAGGGCTAGAGAAAGGGAAGATGGCAATAACAACAAAAGAGAGACGGATATTACATGTAAACAGGTTTATAAGATGATTATTTTTAACTGCAGATATTTATATACATTTGAACGGAAAAGAGTGAGGGGGGCAGTTGTGAGAAGTGGTTTTACACTCAGTCTCAGGCAGATGGAAACAGTGAAGTTTCTGTATTCAGTAGAGTGACTGGCTTTAGAGAGTAATTTTGTAGACTGAGACAATAATTACCTTCCTGGCTATAGTTATGGTCATAACATATTTGAACAGAATATCTTTAGAGCAGATAATGATGAAATTGAAAGATACACCAAACCCCCTATACTCTGAACTGAACACAGATGATAAAGAGCAATGGAAATCAGATAAGTCATTTCTGGATTATCTTTTCTGTTCTGGTAGAGTAATCTAAGATCATAATCGAGGAAGGTAGAGGATAACATCACACCATTGAAAATCAAGGTTTCTCATCAATTAATCTATGTCAAATAATCTACTATTACAAAATCGGTTGACCACATATACAACTTACATCAGGAAAAAGCATATGCTAAATACCAGTGTTTTTCCTAGTTTAACCAGACACTGATTTATCATTACGACTCAGTGAGAACTGCTTTATACCTATCGTGATGCTGTGAATAATGTTTTACCAAGGACATTTAAGTTTTTTCTTCTACTAACACATAGTTGAAAATGCCTCACTCAAAAATAAGATCACTGCACAATTACTGTGGAACTATTAGTTTCTTAGCATTTTTATTCAGTGCCCTAGTAAATTATTCAAGGTAAATAAAACACGTTTCTACTTTATAGATTATACTTATGAGCATCCTCGCTGCCTAAGAACGATGTTTCTTAATTCAAAAGAAACATTATTATATGACTGCTAAAGTTGAATCAAAAAATTTTTATACCAGGGAATAAGATTATGATTTAAATGTAGCTCATTTGATCTTTTTTAACAAGCCATGGGAAGAATACTCACAGATGATTAATTTCTTACACTTTGGTGAATTCACCATTAAGGTCTCTGTAACATACCTAGAACCAATGTTTGCTCTCAATTTTTTTAAAAGACTATGTTATCTCATGAAACATGAGGTTTGACCACACATTGAAGGCGCTGTTAGGCATTGTAGATACAGTGTTAAACAAAGTGAACAAGTCAATATCTCTGCCCGCTCATGTGTAGGAGAACATATAATCAATCCTTAGTGGCTAAGCCAGGTCCAAGATGAAGTTTACTCTGAGAGGATCTTTAGAATAATGTCTTACGTATAACACAGGGTAATGTCTTAAATATAAGAATTACCTGGAAAGCGGATCACACAGAGAGGGATTGAAACAGAATTGGGGGAGGGATGTGAATTTTTATTTAATCTGTTGCTTTCCACGCAACAGCTGAAATTAGGGTGAGGACAATAAAGCAGCTGAGTGCTTATTATGGGACTGGCACTGTGCCAGACGTTTAATAATCACAAGCACCACAGGAGGGATGTAGTATTATCCTGGTTTTAAATATGAATAAAAAGACGCACAAATAGGTCACACAGCTTTGTCAAGGTTACGTAATGGCTACACAGCTATTAAGGGGCAAGGCAGGAACTTAGCCACCATGCCACTTCCAGGTAGCGGGAGGTTATTCTCAAGGCCTGGACTGCTCCCAGGACTTGGTGAATTTTCCTGACATAGTGCAACAAAGAGAGCTGGCAACTATTTATGAGGCACCTAGGAGACAGGTGAGAGGATCTCTGAGAGGTAAGAAAAGTAAAAGAATGCTATCATTTTATCTACTTCCAAATTTTACCAGGCTCAGCCTTGGTATTCCTCTTCTTTCTTAAAGGCCAGGAAGAGAACCTGTTTCTCCCTTTGGGGAAAAAAAAAGCCAGGAAAAGAAGTAGCATGGGTATGCATGCCTTCCCACAAGCACACACACAAAAATATACCCGTAATATATTCCCAACACTGTTTCACAAAGAAGACACTTTAACGCCAAAAACTAGTAATAAATAATGAAAAGTCCCTTAAATAAATTTATAAATATGAAAACCTCACTACATTAGCTTATTTTTCTCATTTTGCCTGATACCATAAATTTGAGAACCACTTCCCTGGATTACAAATCTGTGGATGTGGCTATCGTCTAAGTTACCATGGTCAACAGTATGTTGCTTATATATGTATATGTGCTCTGCATTTTAGTTAGCCTGGGTAGCAACAGTATTCATTTTTACAGCAAGTATATTAAAATGGTAGAGGAAAATCCTACTATTACAACACATGAAAAGGTAAGATTTGGTGCTTAGCTTATAAACTTTTTGAGCAGTTGATTTTGTTATCACATATATAATATGTAATTATATATATATTAATTATTATATAGTATTATGATTATTTGAAATGTCTTTTCACACTGTTTTGTAACTTTGTACTCAGAGGTCAAACAAGGCAGAATCATCTAGTAACTTGCAAGTCTGTATACTGCACAAAGCCTCTTGGCCCAGGGAGTGAGTGAGGGCTTAGGTTCAAGCCTGACTGTGCAGGGTTCCATATACCAAGGGCAGGCATCTTTTTCTAACTCATGAAGGCCTTGCGGCCGGCCAAGCTATGTATCTACCTCAAGGAGCATATGTACCCAATCAGCAAAGATACGGCAGAGACTAGCAGCAGCCGTAAGCCAACGATACTTTGTAAGCCCAAGAAAACAATTTTTTTAAAGTACATATTTTAACAAAATAAATAAACAGAAATCTCTTGCATTTCTATACACTAACAATGAAAGATCAGAAAAAGAAATTAAGGAAACAATCCCACTCACCACTGCAACAAAAAGAATAAAATACTTAGGCATAAACCTACCTAAGGAGGTAAAAGACCTGTACTCAGAAAACTATACGACACTGATGAAAGAAATCAAAGATGACACAAACAGATGGAGAGATGTACCATGTTCTTGGATTGGAAGAATCAATACTGTGAAATGACTATACTACCCAAAGCAATCTACAGATTCAATGCAATCCCTATCAAATTACCAACGGCATTTTTTTACAGAACTAGAACAAAAAATCTTAAAATTGGTATGGAGACACAAAAGACCCCGAATAGCCAAAGCAATCTTGAGGGAAAAAAACAGAGCTGGAGGAATGAGACTCCCTGACTTCAGACTATACTACAAAGCTACAGTAATCAAGACAATATGGTACTGGCACAAAAACAGAAATACAGATCAATGGAACAGGATAGAAAGACCAGAGATAAACCCACACACCTATGGTCAACTAATCTATGACAAAGGAGGCAAGGATATACAATGGAGAAAAGACAGTCTCTTCAATAAGTGGCGCTTGGAAAATTGGACAGCTACGTGTAAAAGACTGAAATTAGAAAACTCCCTAACACCATACACAAAAATAAAATCAAAATGGATTAGAGACCTAAATATAAGACCGGACACTATAAAACTCTTAGAGGAAAACATAGGCAGAACACTCTATGACATAAATCACAGCAAGATCCTTTTTGACCCACCTCCTAGAGAAATGGAAATAAAAACAAAAATAAACAAATGGAACCTAATGAAACTTAAAAGCTTTTGCACAGCAAAGGAAACTATAAACAAGACGAAAAGACAACCTTCAGAATGGGAGAAAATATTTGCAAACGAGTCAACAAAGGATTAACCTCCAAAATATATAAACAGCTCATGCAGCTTAATATTAAAAAAACAAACAATCCAATTAAAAAATGGGCAGAAGACCTAAATAGACATTTCTCCAAAGAAGACATACAGATGGCCAAGAGGCACATGAAAAGCTGCTCAACATCACTAATTATTAGAGAAATGCAAATCAAAACTACAATGAGGTATCATCTCACACCAGTTAGAATGGGCATCATCAGAAAATCTACAAACAACAAATGCTGGAGAGGGTGTGGAGAAAAGGGAACCGTCTTGCTCTGTTGGTGGGAATGTAAATTGATACAGCCATATGGAGAACAGTATGCAGGTTCCTTAAAATACTAAAAATAGAATTATCATATGACTCAGCAATCCCACTACTGGGCATACACCCAGAGAAAACCATAATTCAAAAAAGACACATGCACCCCAATGTTCATTGCAGCACTATTTACAATAGCCAGGTCATGGAAGCAACCTAAATGCCCATCGACAAACGAATGGATAAAGAAGATGTGGTACATATATACAATGGAATATTACTCTGCCATAAAAAGGAACAAAACCGGGTCATTCGTAGAGACGTGGATGGACCTAGAGACTGTCATACAGAGTGAAGTCAGAAAGAGAAAAACAAATATCATATATTAAAGCATATATGTCGAACCTAGAAAAATGGTATGGATGAACTGGTTTGCAATTGCAGAAATAGAGACACAGATGTAGAGAACAAACGTATGGACACCAAGGGGTGAAAGCAGGGTGGGAGTGGGGTGGGATGAATAGGGAGATTGGGATTGACATGTATACACTGATGTGTATAAAATAGATAACTAATAAGAACCTGCTATAGAAATAATAAATAAATAACATTTTTTTTAAGTACATATTTTAAAGTCAGTGGAAATATATTATCTATAATCATATGTTACCTGAGATTTTCAATACTAAATCACAACTATGATAATCCTATCCTTTCCTATTCAAAGAGTGGTCTTCAGACCTACACTGGAATCATCTGGGAATGCAGTACCTTAGGTTCCATTCCAGACCTCCTAAAAACGAAATCTTCGTTTTTATCAAGATCTCCTGATGATTCTCACCTACATTCAAGTTTGAGGAACAGTGATCTAGACCAGTAGAGACTGCAAACCTTGGGCGCTATGTGGCCTGAACAGCTTCAAGAACCATCCCACAATCTAGATTAAGTGCTCCCTCATTTATTGTACTGACCTAACTAGATACAGCAGCTAGTACCTTGTAGTTGCTCAGCAGAGTAAACACATATTTGGATTTTGTTCTGGCAAATTATTCTTATGCATATTTTCTAAGACCCACCTTTCATTGGGTGGTTTGACTTGAAATGTCTTTTGTGTTCACCTTTTTTGTGAACTCAGATTTTCCTTTAGAAATATTTCAACGAGTCCTCTTTAGTCAATTTTGAATACACACATACACACACATCACAAGAGAAATTAGAGAGTCTATCAATCATCTTTATGCAAAAATATAATTGTATTTTAAAGAAAAATTTTATCACAGTAAGGAAAATCACTTTTACAGAACTATTATGTTCCTCAAGTAGAAATTTTAAATAAAACAATTTATTACAATTTGATCATAAAAGGCTTTATTGTAATGTCATTGGCACCTGCCATTTCTTCACAGTTTCATAACTTAAGTTTAACTATATATTAAGAAATACTTGGACATTTTAAAACTAAATAAGAAGCATTTAAAATACCACAGTCTTCAGCTAATGTGTGTATTTAAACATATAAAGGGAGAACTGTAAACACAATCAAAAAGATGTTTTAAACATGGCCTCTGGGAATGGACCCTATGTTTTACGTTTATGGCAGCATCAGGTGGTATTTTAAAGTGACGGTTTTAATAGTTTTTCCTCCTGATTGCTTTTGTTAATTTCTATTCATACATCGCATTTGAAAAATTGTATCAGGCAGTGGCAATGTGTCAAACTGCTTCTTGCTCAGAAAAGTTTTCGGTTAACATTATTTTTTTCCTTGAGAAATAGGGTTTCTTTTACTTTTTAATAAGTAGACTCTTACAACACTAAGAATATCATAACATAAAAGCTGATCTACGTTCTTTCCAATATTTATTTCTTTTCTGCTTATTGTAGCTTTGACAACACATTAATTTTCACGGAGATGAGAATGCATCTATCAATATTTAAGACATTTCTTGAACACCTGTTTTACGCACAAGTAAATGCCAGCATCTCCCCACATCAGCGATTAATTACAGAGCTATCCTGATGGTATGCTTGCCTGATTATTTCTTTTTTTATTTTTCATTATTGTTTCTCATCTAGCCACTTAGAGAGTTTGGAAATTGTTTAAGAGATGAGTTACAATCCAGGAAGGTCAAGTAACAAACTTTCATTGTGTGAGGAGGCTGCTGAGCTAGTATCAACGGTGGGTTTTTTCTTTCCAACTTTAAAGATATTTTATTTTAAATATAAATAAAATATAAAAATAAAAGATTACTAGCATACTTGAAGAGAAAAGAGTATGCCCTTATATACTACTATCTTAGCCCCTTTAGGCTGCTGTAACAAGTACCTAGACTGGGAAGACGGGGTGGCTTATTAACAACAGAAATTAATTCTTTCCAGGTCTGGATGCTGGGACGTCCAAGATCAAGGCACCAGGATGGTGGCATTCTGGTGAGAGCCAGCGCCTCACAGGGTAGCGGCTGCATCCTACGGGGTGGAAGGGTCTAGGGAGCTCTGTGGGGTCTCTTTTATGACCATTAACCCCATTCATGTGGGCTCCACGCCCAGGACCTAAGCACCTCCCAAAGGTCCCACCTCCTAATTCCTCACGTCAGGCACTAGGATTTCAACATACTGTGGGGAAGGGGGAATAAGTGGGGGGACACACACAAACATTCAGACCACAGCCCCCTTTATTCAGCTTCAACAATTATCAATTCACAACTGACCACGTTTCCATTCTACCCCCATGTATTAATTCTCATTACCTCCACTCCAATTATTTTAAAGCAAATCCCTGATACATATTGAAATATTTACAGATGAAATTATGCCTTAACTTTAAAAGACAAATACTCCCCCTGTTAAACATACGCAAAGTATCACCCCCTCTCTTACACATACTTACACAAATAATAATTTCTTAATATCAGCAAATATCCAGTCAGTTCAAACAAATATTCTTCACCGAAGCACTGGGAAAGAATAAAATCATCCTACGCTATTTTAACAAAATCTCTTGACAAAATGTCCAAATATTTTATTAGCACAGGTAAGGCCAATAAGAGATTATTTTAAAATCACATACACTTCATTAAAATTAAATATTGTAACTTCTCTTCAGTGTAAAAGAAAGTTGTTTGTTTTTTATATTTATGTTTCATAACACATAAATATTATATAGTTCTTACCCAAATTCTAATTCCCTCAACATGGCTAAGTCTAAAATAGAAACATTATGACTGATGGCTATTAAAAAAAAAAACTGTAAACCAGATAAACCAAATTTTGATCAAATTTACTATTTGGATTATTATTTTTTTTCATTTTCCCTACAGAGAATGGGAGTTGGAGTGTTATTGATTCAGATTGTACCTGAATTATAATCAACTAGTCACAAAATGGGTTTATTCCTAACACCACTCTAAGTAGGAACAGCCCTACATTGTACAGAACCCCTCTTATCTGCATTCTTAAGGTTTCAAGTCGCAAAGATACCTAGGGCAGCGATTCCTGAACTTCTGGCGTGCATCAGAAATACCAGGAGGGCCAGTTAAAACAGACTGCTGGTCCCACCCCCAGAGTTTCTGTTTCAGTGGTGTGGGGTGCAGCCTGATCATCTGTGCTGCTGACAAGTTTCCACGTGACATTTCAAGCTGCTGGCCTGGAGATCACACTGCGAGGACCACTGATCTCGGGTCTGAAATCCTGCAAATTGGCAGATTTGGCATTTGCTTCAAGCCCCACACAATACAGAGGAAAGAGCATGTGTTTTGGAATAAGATGAAGGTGGGTTCAAGTCTCAGCTCCCCCCCCCCCCCCGCCGCTTGCTAGTTACAAATTTGGGGAGCAAGTCACCACTTTTTAAAGCCTGAGTTTTATCTGTGAAACAACCAAGTTTCAACTTTCTAGAAAGAAAAAAATTTGTACTGGTTGCCTCAGAGGCACTGTGGATCCATCACCTATTAATCTGTATTCACAAGAGTGGACACAGGAGGGTGGCGTTATTAACTTCTCTTTAGATAAGAATTTTACCGACAAAAAATCAGCCTTTTTAAACTATCCTGACAACTTAGACCCACCTCTGGAATCATTTGGCTACCATTCAATCTGACAAAACATGAACTTTAGCCCTATCTAAGTTTCTGCCAATTCTGATATACTAATGTATATCTTACAGCTCTAAATCTCATCCTGACCAGAGTCTTTTGCCTACAAACTAACCTAGTTCATTACTAAACTAATTCACTGTTGCATTTTTTTAATCAAGGCTTCTATAAATGATTATGTAATATGTGTTTAGAATAACAAGCTGAACCCAGTTATTTTCATATTCACTACTTTGACAATACACAGACTCTACTTTTTAAGTTCACTTTAGTTTTTTTTGTTGGCATATAAAACCAGAATTTTTATCCTGAAAGAGGATAAAACTCTAAATTTCACACTGTAGAATACAAGGCTTGGGTTAATCAAATACAGTATTACTGTTAAGTATACAAAGCAAATTTTATTCACAACTCAGATGAAGTGAACTCAAACTTGATGGGGTATCATCTCCTATAAAAAGCCCTATAAATTTATCAGCTATCAACATGAGAATTTTATATGTGTGTGCTTTTGCTTGTATCAGTCTGGTGGGAGAAGAGCAGAGGAAATTTTTTACAATAGGATAGAAGCTGATACATAATTACATTAAAAGTTAAGGCTGTGTCATTAGAGCAATGGTTATACTTAATTCATTACAATGAACACTGATCCACCACCAACTATACCGGGATGACAGGAGGACCTAGATGAAAGCTTGTAAAAACACAATGTAATGAGAAATTTCTCAGAGTCTCCAACAGTGATACAATTTTTAAAATTTTATTCATTGCAAAGTAGTAATTTGCACAGGACAGTAGAAATTACACACGGCATAGAGGAGAGGGCTGGGCTTTGGAAAAAGATGGAGATCTGCTGTTTCTTCCTTGCTGGTTACAAAGCTTAGAGAGCAAGCGACCACATCCCAAAATCTGAGTTTCATCTGCAAAATTTAGATAATTCCCTCAAGCTTCCAGGATCATTTTGAAGACTGAATTAAAACTACAGCCAAAGTATCTGTGACACAAAGGAGGTACTCAATAAATTGAGTACTTTATTAATAAACAATAAACCTACTTTTGAAAATCTGGCCTGTATCTACTTCTTCAATAAAAATAATTCAAATTATTCTGTATTTCTTAGGTTTCTAAGGGCTTTAACAGATTTATGTCACTGTTAATGAAATTTTCAGGAAGTTTTTATAAATTTATCCATTTTATTGAAGTACAGTTGAAAAAAAAGTTTTCTATTCACAAGATTTTCTGGTTATTTATTCTTAACATTAAAAACAAATTAGGGACTTCGCTGGTGGCTCAGCAGTTAAGAGTCTGCCTGCCAATGCAGGGGACACGGGTTCGAGTCCTGGTCGGGGAAGATCCCACATGCCACGGAGCAACTAAGCCCATGCGCCACAACTACTGAGCCTGTGTGGCACAACTACTGAAGCCCACGTGACACAACTACTGAAGCCCACGCACCTAGAGCCCGTGCTCCGCAACAGGAGAAGCCACAGCAATGAGAAGCCTGCGCACCACAACAAAGAGTAGCCCCCGCTCGCTGCAACTAGAAAAAGCCCGCGTGCAGCAACGAAGACCCAATGCAGCCAAAAATAAAATTAACTTTAAAAAATAAAAAAAAATTATAGAAAATTAATTGTTTGTAAAGCATTTAGCTTTATTAAAATTGGACCACAACTGTATTTTTTAGTATCATGGAAACACCTCATAATGTATATAAATAGATATGCTGAAAGGTGTGTGTATATACAGATATACCTACAATATACGTGGATGTAAGCAGCTATAAGTGGATATAAGTAGGTATACCTAAAATAAAAATGAAATCTTCAAAAATTCTTCCTCTAGACAAAAATACAACTTTTTCATTAAAAGTTTTACTTTTAACCTTCATAATACAAGAATACATGCTTTCCATGTAATATATCCCCCATAAAAACTGACACTTCTCAGTTAATGTATAAATAAATAGCATGTTTAGAAGATAAAATACATTTTTCCATTCAAACTCTACTAACGGCCAACCACAGTAATCCCTGCCCACACACAGGTGACTGACTGCATAAGCTCTGGGTCAGGCCAGCCATTCACCCAAAACACAGCCAATCAGAATAGGACTCCACACCCTAGTCAAAAGCAACCCACCGAGGGTTGAACAGAAGAGAAACCAGAGCTCTTGGGGATAGCTGGTGTGAGAACTCTGGTCACCCCAGGTTTGATGGTAACTGACCCATCTGACCCTCTATGGGAATTCTGAACGTAAAATAAGAGAGAAGGTAACATGAACGAAGAAAAACAGAATCAGTAAAAACGGAAAAGGAGACTACGAAGCAGAAACAAAGAAGCTGGGTCTCCGGTATTAACTCCTTTATGCAACAAATACGAACTGAACCCAAGCAGGGTTATATGCCAAGCAGCGTGTTAGGACAACTGTGGCCAGCGCCACTAAAAGAAGGCAGCACCTCTGAGCGCGTAAGACAACCGGGCCATCGGGGTTGCTGGCAGGCCAAGAGGCTTCCCAAGAAAGCGACAGCCTCAACACTTGTCAGCTGCCAACTACAGATGGAAAAAAAGAGCACAAAATGTGAAACAAAGCAGGACCAAAGAGACTGGGCGCCCATGTCTAGTATCACTCATGACGCCTCAAAGCTCCCCAGTTCAAGTGGCACCAAAGGGATCCTGATCGGTACCAGCTCTTCCCTGTAACAGTTATGGGGGACTACAGTATATGCACAACATTTACATTTCCCTAAGAAAATGAGCACCAACAAAATTCCCACCGTTAACAAACTACACTTAGGGGTGCAACGCTGAATACCAGAAAGAGCTGCAGATGAAAGGGGTGCAACGCTGAATACCAGAAAGAGTTGCAGATGAAAGCTAAAGAAAAACAACCTCCCCAAACTGTTTTATAAAGGAACTTAATCACAGGGATTGCCCTTGGCAAGGTTTTAGAATACGCTGTGGCAAGTTATTTATCTTTGGTACCCCTGGCCTACCTTTGCTACAAGCTCCACCCTGTCCCACTGTGCTCTCTTCTCTACCAAAGCCTCCTACGAAAAGGAATTTGGTATCAATTATTTGAATCTTAATATGGCGGTAAGTCGAACATGTTTTCTCTCCCAGGTTATCTGCATTTATGGCCTCCTAATAGGTGAATGAAAGGCACTGCTGATTACTAATACATTTTAAGCATCAGTGAGTGAGTGGTGACAGAGGTACTGAGGAGAGAAGGGTAAGCATTTCCCGAGATGACACTTCAACTACTGAACGGAATGTGTCGATTTATTACCTGTAAAGAATAATACAAGTTTTTAAAATGCCAGTTGTTTTAAAACCACATTTATAATAGAGAATAAATTAAACGGGGGATTTGTTTCTTCCCAACCTCCTACCTTTAAAAACTTACCCAGTGACTCAAGATCTGATCAGTAGAGTGTATGTAAATTCCAATAATGTTAAGAAGTAACAGTTTAGTATACTGAATGATTTATCACTACGTGATCCAAAAAAAAAAATCACAAAATGAATGGGTGAATATCTGCTTAAACTATCAAAAGTCATAAATCACATCTAATATTGCTATGCCTGGATTTATACTGCTAGGATTTTGGCAATTCCGGTTATAATAGCATATTTATGCAAAATTTATTGCTGAATTCTACCACAAATCAATTCTGTTTATTCCAAATTAGTTTCAGATTTCATAAGTTATTGATTACTATTTATAATTTAGTGCAGTTAAATAACTGCTCAATATCTTTTGGAAGCTACACCTAGGAAGCATACATGTAATTCAACAAATGCTTCTGCGTACCTACAACATGTCCCAGACATACTACACGTTAAAACAAGGCTACAGTGACAGCTAAATACACGTTTATTATAAGCTACTGTTTACAGGCACTTAAAATTCCTCAAGATAATCCCTCTTGGACCTGGAATATTTTTACTCTCATTCTCATCTGCAAAATCATAGTTAAGGTTAAGTTTGAGTAAGTTATCTAATTGAATGTACTCAGGGACTTACACCAAACCTTTAAAAAATTATACTATCTTACAATGAGAACCTGTTGGGGACTACTGTACCTTCTTAAAATGACAGCTATGGCTTCTTTTTCCTAAATTAAATATATTTAACTTTCTGAATTAAAACTAGTCATGACACTGTACTAATTAAGTCAGAAATCTTAAGCAACATGAGAAATGTAATATACACTCTTTCTCATACATGCATTTAACATAATTATGTGTTAACATACATGGCATCTAAGTACACTTTAATGCACATTTATTTGAAAATTCCTCTCTGAAACGCAGTTATTCTTTTCCCAGAGGGTGAAAATTGCTCCTCATGATTTGCGTACCTTTCCACTCACTTATCAGCTGTTTTGTTACCTTAATTCCAAATGATAACATTTGACTGGGTAATATTTGAATACTCAAAGTTTTATTAGCTCAATAGCTTTAGAACACTGACTAAAAGCTGGATGCCACACCTAGTGGAGTAGAAAATTCTGTGCATACACTTTATGCAACACAATTTAGAAATTCAGACTATTTTTGTCATGCCTATTTCTCAGTGGGTGAAAATTAGTCCTCACAGGTTAATTAATGCCTGCTATCCTCAACAGGGATTCTCAGCACATCAAAACAGTGTTTTGAAAGAAGCTGGCATCTTTGCTGTTTTGGTCAAAACTGTAGAGCCCTGAATGGCCTGCACACAGCAGGCACTTACTATCTAAATAACCTCTAAGGCTCAAGCGACAGTTCCTAGCAGAATCAGACTCAATTACAACCCCTTAATTTGGGACTCTTTCTTATGTATCATTTATTAACTTTTCATGATTATATATTTTTAAAAGCAAAAAGGAAAACAATTATTTTTGCAATGACAAATTTCTTAGAGAAGTATTTATGTTGATCCCAGGAAAAGTCATCAGTGGTTTGGGTTCTAGTTCTTAGATGGGTTGGGTTAGTCTGAGGTTTATTTACACGGTAAATACGATATGTGGATACAAATGTTGACTTTTGAAGCCTGCAGGAAATCATAAATGCTTGAAACCCACACCATCAATTATCAGATGAAAGTCTAATTAGCACGCCTAGCTTTTGGCAGTAGTCAATCTTTGAAAATATAAGTCAGCATAGATTTGGGAAGGCTACTATGTGAAATACAACAGTTTTACATGTTGCTGTGAAATAATGAACACTTTTGATACATTTTTTAGTTCTGTATTTAATACAGCTGATTAAAAAGCTAATTTCATTCCCCCTCTGTATTACTATTCTTCTAGCGTACAGCTGCCAACCATAGTTAAATCTGATTAGGCCCCATGTTGAGTTAATCAATTTGATAATGTCAGACTTTATTAAGAAAGCATACACGTCACAATGTCTACTATCAAAAGCATGCGTGCCGGAGCTTTTCTTTTCCCACAACACTGCAACTGCTTAAAGTAGCTCAGTTTTATTTTGCTTTGTTTTAAAAAGAATTTTAAAAAAAATTCTTTATTTCTTCCTTAGGCAAATACAAAAAAATTATTCTGTTAAAATATTACTACCATGATTAACTTTTTCTTTATCAATGTTTATATAAAGAAATAATCTCAAAATCACAATCATGATTAGAAATAAAAGCAAAAGTAAAAATGCTCACAATGTAAAATAGTATCCCATGATAAATCCCGAGAAATTTTTCTCAAAACACAACCCACTTTTCTCTACTCGTGATTTTTATAGCTTTGCTGCACTCAGGATTAACTAAGCAAAGGAAAAAGGGGCATGATCATTTGAACACACAAGTCTGGGTCACGATCCCACTGTAAGAGAATTTTCATACATTTTAGAAGACAGAAAGCATTATGAAATATATTAATGTTTTTATAAACCTCCTACCTTTCTTTTTCCTTCTGACTCATGAAAAGATTCAAAGAAGATTAAATGAAAGGAAGTTCTGTGCTAATGGAAATCAACCTCTCCTTAACTTTACATTAAAATTTTTCAGTTAATTAATTTTAACTTACGCAAGAGCAGAACAGTTTTCGAGTATTTGGTTTTAAAGGTTTGTTGCTTGAAACTAAAATTTAAAAGAAAAAATTAGGAAAACTGTACCTTTTATGGAACTACAATTCTACATATGGGGTGTAAAATTCTGTATTTTAGGGTAAAAATGGAGGCGGTAGGCAACCTATTGAAGGATTGTCAGAAAGAAATGAATAACTGAAAATAATGGAGTAGCTGTAAGAACCAACCTACGCGCATGCCAGGTAGCTGTCTTAACTTTCACTGGCATCATGAGGTAGATAAAAGGGAAAGAAATTGTAAAATAAAATAAAAATAGGCTTATCTCTACTTGTCTTCCTCATACCATGTCTTATCCAGCTACCAAGCCTTGGGTATCTTTCATGTGGTCCTTACATGTGGTCCGTGGGGCTCAGAGGGGATGGAGGCAAGCATTATTATGAACTGAAAGAAGCTCAAATTCAGATTTTTAATGAATCTGGGTCAGCTGTTCAACATATACTGCTTCAAATGCAAACTCAGTCTTCTGGACACCGTGACAAAAAGGAAGTGGGAGTTAGCTCTGACTTCTAAGCCTTGAATCATCCCTTCCTTCTCCCCAAAGCCACCCTTTCAACGCCCGTCCCCAATCCTATGACTGAATTTCTTTAAGTTTTTGGTTTCTGTTTAAGAAATCTAAGCACCTCTATCAGACCGATGATAATACGGTTGCTAAAAATTATATGGCAATAGAAAATATCATACATCACAAACCCACTGTCCATATCATAGCAGCCAAAGTGTTCTTTTTAAACAGTAAATCCTCTTGGGACTCCTCCACATAGAACACTTCAAAGGCTGCCCACTGCTCTTAGGAAAAAGAACAAAATCTTCAGCACAGCCAGAAAGACCTGGTGTGATCTAGCCCCAGCCTCAGCTTGAGCCACCCCGCTCCAGGCACCTCGGAATTCCAACCACACTTGGTCTGTTTCTGCTCCTAGAACTCGCCCACCTGCCGTCCACATGCTGCCTCCTCAGCCTAAAACACTCCTGCTCTCCCTGTGCCTACTCAGCTTAGGCTGCAAAGGTGGTTTTTCAAAGCTAATTTCTTCCTTGACACCCTTTCCCATGCCCTGTGTGATATACTGTCAAGGCGGCCCAGATGTCTCTTCCAGAGCCTTCTCACAGTGGTCATTAGCAAATGGGGAGCAGCTGCTGACCCTCGGTCTTTCCTCTGGGTGTGGCACCAGCGATGGTTGTTTTGTTCATTACTACACTCCCCCCGCCCAGCACACAGGAGGCACTCAGGTCCGCCTCCTGACAGGCAGCATTAATGCCCACCTCCTAGGCTACCGTGAGGGTTAGACTAAACAAGCCATAGAAAGCCCCGGTTCAGACCGGCACTCCATACGGGTTAGCTGTTATCATCAATATTTACTATTTATGACAGTGAATAAATAAGGGCAATTAGGAATACTTATTAAAACCGTTCAAAAAGGGGACACTGATGCACCCCCACTCCATTTATTTATTTACTAACTCCACAGCACTTACTGTAAAGAATTATGAGAGCTATGCGGAATACTTACAAACAAGAATATGTGATGCATCTTTTTAAATTTTATATTGCAGTACAGTTGATTAACAATGTGTTAGTTTCAGGTGTACAGCAGAGTGATTCAGGTATAGATATACATATACATACACACACACACGCACACGCACTTATCTATTCTTTTTCAAATTCTTTTCCTGTTTAGGTTATTACAGAGTATTGAGCAGAGTTCCCTGTGCTATACAGTAGGTCCTTGTTGGTTATCCATTCTAGATATAGGAGTGTGTGTATGTCAGTCCCATACTCCCAATCTATCCCTCCCGCACCCTCCCCTGCTGGTAACCATAAGTTCGTTCTCTAAGTCTATGAGTCTGTTTCTGTTTGGTAAATAAGTTTGTATCACTTTTTTTAGATTCCGCATATAAGCGAACATCATACAATATTTGTCTTTCTCTGTCTCACTTACTTCACTTAGTATGATAATCTCCAGGTCCATCCACGTTGCTGCAAATGGCATTATTGCGTTCGTTTTAACAATGCAGCATTTTTTTAAGAATTCCAGTGATAAAGGATAAATTATGAAATATACCGATAAAGGAATATCTAGACACCGAAAGCATTTTCTTAATGAATCCAGGCATTTCCGCAACAATATGATTTTTCATAACTTAAAAGGCTATCACAATATATAAATTTTTCACATTCACAAACTACCATTGATTTTACTTAAATATGACCCAAGATCAGAAATCAGCATCGCACACAGGGAGACAAAATACAGCAGCCTAGCAATTCACTGCTGCTGTGCTTTAAAAAACAGTTTGTAAATCAAAACCCCTGTTCTATAATATCTGACCTCCCTTCTTTTATCAACAGCACGTTTTTCCCCATTATATCGAAGGGTCTCTACACAAGAATGATTCAGTCACTAAGGACTGCCAAGTTTGTGAATATCTGAATCATTTTTAACAGCATGCACTATGTCAACTTCAGATGAAAATAATCCTGCAAAGTGGGAGAAGGATCTTTAATTCAGCAACTGTAGAAGTTCATTCACCGATTTCATGATGCTTTAGAATTATCATATTGCATTTTATACTTTATCATTGTTCTAGCAGTGCAAACCATCACTGTCGTCAATCTTATATGTCACCTTGACTGGGGATGGGGGCAGACATTTGGTCACGTGCTATGCTGAGTGTGCCTGTAAGGGTGCTTTGGGATGAGATGAATGTTTGCAGCATCGACTGAGTAAAGCAGATGGCCCTCCCTAACGTGGGTGGCCCTCATTCAATCCGTTTGACCTGAGTGGAACAAAAAGGCTGACCCTTCCTGGGGTAAGAGGGAAGCCCTCCTGCCTGACTGTGTGAGCCAGGACATCAGTCTTTTCCTGCCCTCAATTCCAACTGAAACATCAGCTCTTTGAGGCTCTGGAGTCTGCCAGCTGTTTGGACTAAAACTCATGCCCTCAGCTCTCCTGGTTCTTCAGACTCAGGCTGGAACTGCACCACTGGGCTCTCCTGGGACTCCAGCCTGCCGACTGCAGATCTGGGACTTCTCAGCCTCTGTTATCAGGTGAGCCAATTCCTTATGATAAATCCTTCCCTCTATATATATGCATCCTGTCGGTTCTGTTTCTCTGGAGAACCCTGACCAATACACCATATATCGCACATCCCCACCCACTTTGAAGCTCTCCCCTCTCACACATAAACCCCAACACACTTACACTCAGCAACCTCTGAAGGCCCATCAGAATACAAGTACAGAAACTCAAGGTCCACGGTTTTCGGCATCCCTGCTCTCATCTCATTTTTGGGTGCTACTGTGCGCTAAGCATAGGTAATAGAGGAATGGATAGATAAAATCTTTCCCTCCAGCTGCCCACAGGTTGGAGAAGATGCAAGTGGATCCAATCAGGGACAGCCTGTTAACAAACGGGGTATAAGGTTCAGGTGTCAGGATGATTTCATAAACGTTAGGCAATTATGGCTCTGTAAAAAAAAAACAGAAGTTAACCAAGTAATCTGAAGATCTAATTGGTTTTATGAGGTGATTCATGAATTGGGCAGCAGCCCATCTAGAAAGTAGAGGGCTCTGGCGGTGGGAGGTGGGAGGTTTTTATAGGAAACGGAAGGTTTTTATAGGAAGAAGGGTTGGGCAAGGGAGCTATTAGCAAAAGAAAATAAAAAAGTATTCTCAGTCCAGGACACCTTTTCGGGCAGGGAGGGAAGACAGGAGTTTTATCAGGTAGACTGCTTCTTCCTTTCCCTTGGGGGGGAATGGAGGGGGCCCACATGACAGATTACCTCACTGCTGCTGACCAGAAAACTCCAGACTGGCTGATTAAGTTACACTTCTGAGGAAGGTCAAACCTGCAATTAAGTCAGGTATTAAGTCGAGGTTTGGCAGGGTGGGCTTCAGCCCAAGTGGCACCATTTTGGGGCCTGTGGCTTTCCTGTCTAACAGTTCTTAATCCAGGACTTGTGACTGAAAACCAAATTTGCTTGAGAAAAACAATTGCAGGGAATTCCCTGGCATCCCAGTGGTTAGGACTCAGCACTTTCACTGTTGAGGGCCCGGGTTTGATCCCTGGTCAGGGAACTAAGATCCCACAAGCCGTGCGGCACGGCCTCCCCCCAAAAAAAAGGAAAGAAAAGAAAAACAATTGCACACCTAGGAGAAATGATTAAATGAATTCCTGAAACTGTTATTAAGCATTCTAACTAGAAGCAAATATCCACAAAACGAGGGTGGACAGGGAGCTGGAAATACCCGAAGCCAGTAATGATTCCTTCACTCAAACCATCTCCTCCTTATTTCTTTTGCCCCGTCATGGAGACAGAAAACTCCGAGACAAATACTGGGTTTTTGTCTCAGAGCCCAGCCTCTCTGCCCACCTCTCTGTGTGTGCCCTACCACTGCAGAGGGCTAGAACACCTGAGCCCCACAAGATCCTGGCTGAGAGGAGAGTGGGAGCACGCCTGCCAAGACGTGGGCTAAGCCTTGGCCCCAGCGTTTGCCAGTCACACTGAGGGTCCCACCGCCCCCAAGGCCTGGTTCCAGCCCCCTCCCCGAGGCGCAGCATAACCTGGGCAGGGGTCTCATAGAGAGGAGGGCAGGGAGAGCCGCGCACAAGCCGGGCCACGTCGGCTGCACAAATCCACCATCCCAGCGCACACCTTGCACGCAAAGGGGTCCTCCACAGCGGACTGGGGGTGGCGTCAGGAGACGGAGACTTCTGGTCCTCGCCCTGGATGAGGAAGACCTCGCGGCAGAGGGAGCCCACTAGACACAGCTCTGTGGCCCCCTGCTGCTGCTGGGGGAGTAACCAGAGTAGTGCAGGGCCTGCAACTGGACAAGGCGTTTCTGAAGCCCCCAGTTACACGGAAGGGGCTCCAAACCAAGACTTGCAAGGAATTCCCGGTTCCTGGTGTTCACTGTGGCCCCTGTGGCGTGATTCTTGGCTCCATCAGGCTACCAGGGCCTGAGAAAACATGCTGTTCGTTTAAAAACTGGCTGAAAAAATGCCGCCCCCCCTTTTTCTACTCAGCCGTCACCACATAAGCTACACGTCACTCTGCTTCCTCTCTGACACCTCCCTACAGCCACCGCCACTGACACTGGCCCCCTGCTTTCTGCCCACAGACAGCGCCAGCGCCCCAAACAACCTACCTCAGCCGCCGCTGCTCCTGCTGAAATACCAGCTGAAAGCTGTTCTCTGGTGCCCAGAACAGACGACATTCTCTTGATCAGCCTTTTGCACGATGATGAGGCATCTGCCCCTCTCTCCTCTGCCCCCGACCCACCCTGAAGTCCCTCCCTTCGGAGGGTGAACCCTGATCTGGGCTGTGCCTCTCTGCAGTTCAGTCTCTGAAACGTCTCATCGACGTTTCTTTATTTCCATGCGTCCCCAAGAGCAACACGGACCCCTAAGGCCTCTGGTCTTTCACTTGTAACTCCACGTGCCAACTCTAATCGGGTTTCAAATGCACGGCCCACTCAACACAAACCTCCTGTAAGAGAGGGGGGCAAATGCAGCTTCCTCCGCAGCGGCGCCCTGCCACCTGCACACACGCACTCCCGAACCAGGAAGCCCCGGGGCAGAGGGAGCTGCCAGGTACAAAAGCACCCTCAGCCACTGGAAGAAGCGGCAGAGAGGAAGACACCTGTACTTCCACCAGGATTCTCGGCCTCTCTGTCACTCTCCAGCCTATGCCATCGTCCACGCCAGTGCCCTCATCTCCAACTCCCACAGCAGCCCCATCTGCAGGGCTAGGAGAGAGCGGCCCTGCACACAGCCACCTCTCCAGCTGGGTCACGCGCGCGTGACTCACCTCTGGACTTCATCCACCTTCTCTAGGCTCGACCCCTTGTCCGCATCTGCCCCCCTCTGTGTGACCTGGGGAGGGTGGGGCGGTGGCGTGGGAGCCACTCGCACTTCTCAGGAGAGCTGATCCACTTACCACCCTCTGCGATCTGAGCTCCAACCCCTCCAGGCCCCGTCACGTGGGCCCTGCAACACCCATCATCACTCTGCTTTTTATCTTCACTTTTTCCTTCTCCGTCGCTTCCTTTTCCTTAGCATACAAACTGTCTCAAGCCTCTTCAAGGCCTTATACAAAAATCTTCCTTCGACCCTGGGGTCTCCAGCTCCCAGGTCTCTGCTCCCCAACACAACGTGCAGCTACAAGAGCAGCCTACAAACGGGGTCGCCAATTCCTTACCTTGCGCTCACTGCGGAACCCAATATATTGAGGTTTCTACTCTGCAACACTCCACTGATGCTGTTCCTGCTAAGACACACAAGACCTATCCTTGAACACAGTGGACACTTCAGTCCTTATCTGACATGTCATCTCTCTGCTGCATTTCACAGGACTGAAAAACTCCTTCTTACTGGAAATTTACCATCTTGGCTTCCACGGTAGTCCCCTAGCCTGGGATAATTACCCATTCAATTGTAAGCTTAAAAAAATGAACAACTGTCACTATGTGCCTTGTTTATACGTCTCAATTTTCAAAACAGAGGTGTTAACTACTACCTGCTCATCTGACTTCCGAAGTATACACCAAGCCCAGGATTAACTGGCAAATGTGCACCCATCTATTCCATTCCTCTGAGTATTCTGGATTTTTAAAAAAAATTTTATTGGAGTATAGCTGATTTACAATGTTGTTAGTTTCTGCTGTACTACAAAGTGATTCAGTTATACATGTACATATATCCACTCTTTTTTAGATTCCCTTCCCATCTAGGTCGCCACAGGGCACTGAGTAGAGCTCCCTGTGCTATACAGTAGGTCCTTATCAGTTACCTATTTCATACATAGTAGTGTGTATATGTCAATCCCAACCTCCCAATTCATCCCATCTCCCGCCTCCTTGCTTTGTAACCATAAGTTTGTTTTCTACGTCTGTGACTCTATTTCTGCTTTGCAAATAAGTTAATCTGTATCATTTGTCTAGATTCCACATATAAGCAATATTACACGATATCTGTTTTTCTCCTTCGGCCTTACTTCACTCTGTATGACAATCTCTAGGTCCATCCATGTTGCTGCAAATGGCATTATTTTGTTCCTTTTTATGGCTGAGTAATATTCCATTGTATACATGTGCCACATCCTCTTTATCCATTCGTCTGTCGATGGGAATTTAGGTTGCTTCCATGACCTGGCTATTGTAAAGAGTGCTGCAATGAATACTGGGGTGCATGTGTCTTCTTGAATTATGGTTTTCTCTGGGTATATGCCCAGTAGTGGGACTGCTGGATCATACGGTAATTCTATTTGTAGTTTTTTAAGGAACCTCCATACTGTTCTCCATAGTGGCTGTATCAATTCACATTCCCACCAACAGTGCAAGAGGGTTCCCTTTTCTCCACACTCTCTCCAGCATTTACTGTTTGTAGACTTTTTGATGCTGGCCATTCTGACCGGTGTGAGGTGACACCTCACTGTAGTGTTGATGTGCATTTCTCTAATGATGAGTGACGCTGAGCATCTTTTCATGTGTTTCTGGGCCATGTGCATGTCTTCTCTGGAGAACTGTCTGTGTAGATCTTCCGCCCAGTTTTTGATCGGGTGGTTTTTCTGATATTGAGCCGCATGAGCTGTCTGTGTACCCTGGAGATTAATCCCTTGTCAGCTGCTTCGTTTGCAAACATTTTCTCCCATTCTGAGGGAGTATTCTGGATTTTATACGTGGATCAAGCTACTCCGAGCTACTCGCATGGTCCGTCAACATGGTATCTCACTGAACTCTTCTTACCAAATCATGCTTGGGCATTCTGGCCTCCAGTTTTGTTGTGGGATCCAAAAAAAGCAGTCCTATGAAACCCATCACCACATATAACATAGGAAACGTTACCAAAGAAATCATTTCCAACATCTCCCAGTGAGTCTCCTCTGGAGGCTCCCACGGGGGGCTCTATTTGAAACCTCTAAGACAAGGGTTTTATATGGTGTTCTCCCACACCCCATTCACCCGCCCCACCTTTTTTCTTTTGCTATAGGAAATTCAGAGTCAAATTCATGCTTTAGGCGTAACAGCTATGGGACCTAAAGACATGAACGTTTCCTTTCCTCTTTCTTCCTGGTTTGGCCACTGCTTCTGATTTGCATCTCCCCTCTGTACAGACTAGGAGCAAAGGTTAGGCTTCCTAGGTCTGCACCCTGCCTCCGTCTCCCAGAACGCTGAACTCTGGCAAGTTACTCAACTCCTCTAAGCATTATTTTCTCAACTGCAAAACACAAACGATAGCAGTCCCCACATCATACGGTTGGTGTAAGGATCACGCACCTAGCTCACAGCAAGCACTCAATAAATGTTAACTACTGCTGCCATTATCATCACTGTGATTATTCACCGCAAACCCTCTGTGGAGAGATGGGAATACAAATGTACAAATAAACTGTAGTCTGGCTCCCCCACTCTGGAAGCTTGTTATTAAAAACAACAACAACGGGCTTCCCTGGTGGCGCAGTGGTTGAGAGTCCGCCTGCCGATGCAGGGGACACGGGTTCGTGCCCCGGTCCGGGAAGATCCCACATGCCACGGAGCGGCTGGGCCCGTGAGCCATGGCCGCTGAGCCTGCGCGTCCGGAGCCTGTGCTCCGCAACGACAGGAGAGGCCGCAACAGTGAGAGGCCCGCGTACTGCAAAAGAAAACAACAACAACAACAACAACAGGGAAGCTTAGGCCTATCTATTCTAAGGTAGCACCAACCTATGCTGTTTCGCCAAAACTTTAATAAAAAGGGTTAAAAACACTATGACTTTGGTATTATTTTTAGATATATATATCTTTTAAAATCTTACCGTGAGTCCTAAACCTATCTATGGACCAAGCTTTATGACATTAGTATAAAGTCAAGTCTTTTAGTGTTCCTTTTCAGTCTTTACCGAAATACTATAAAAATCAAAATGACTGAAATGATCTTTTGCTAAAGCAATTATACTCCTAAAAATTTAACAAGGCTGTGTTCCAACCACCTTTTTTTTAAAAAACACATACCTCACAAATCATTACAGCTCTTAAATAAAAGACCCCTCCCCAACTATAATTTTTTAAAAAGATAAGCATCCCCCACTATGTTGACATGATCCTATTAGCATGTTCCAAAAAGGGACTCAGGGAACAGCTGAATCTGTTAGCCTATTACTGTCAGAACAGCTAAATATCAATTATGCCAAAGCCGAAACCACTGTTATTGGCAGACGCTCCTCAGAAATTCTACTCAACTTAACTCATTTACCTACTTAAGAAGCTCAACCTATACATGCAAAAGATCTTTGTGTAAATGGTATCTTTCTACATGGCTCTCATAAACATCAGACTTTACAAAGTAATACCTGAAGAAAATCTTTAAATAAATAAAAAATGGAAAGCCATGGTTGTTTGCTCACCTAACTCAACTGGACGTCAGAACGCGCCCCGCGCTGTCCCAAATGGCTCAGTACGTGTGGAGCTAACAGAGGCTGTATCCCAACCACACGTGCTCTCTCACCTGCATGCCCACTGTCCCTCCCCTCATCCTCGTCACAGGAGGGGAGACACTGATCCAAGAGGTACAGCTCTCTGTCACAACACCAATGCCACACCTGCTTTTCTTCATCAGAAGGAAGGTCTTTTCTACACTTAGAAAACAAGCTAGCACAATTCGAAGAGTTTCATGTCTTCCGAAGCTAAAGACTTTGTCGGCTGCAAGTTAAGACTATGCTGAGGTTTAAACAGTATGCCCATCCTGGCGGTTTTCTAATAAGGATGTGAAAATAACAGAGTTCTTGCATCCAATTATGTATAGAAATTGACTTTTTTAAAAGAAGAGGTATCTCATATGTGATAAATTTCTAAACTTAATGGAACTCAACACCTGGTATCTCGTAAGCAGTGTAAGGGTATGGTAGAATCCTTTAAAACCTTAGAAATCATGTGCAAGTCCCTTTTAAAGTATGACATTCTGTGTTAGAGATTGTTTGGTACGCATTGGTGCTAGAAAAGGCTTTTGTCTACGCAGAAGGCTAACCACCGAGATGGGTATACTGTTTTTTATTTTATTTTACTTTCTCTTATCTTCTTTCTTTCTTTCTTTCTTTCTTTATATTTTTGGTTGTGTTGGGTCTTAGTTGCTGCACGTGGGCTCTTAGCTGCGGTGTGCAGGCTTCTCTCTAGCTGTGGCGTGCAGGCTCCAGGGCGCGTAGGCTCCCTGGTTTGCGGCAGGCGGGCTCTCTAGTTATGGCACGTGGGCTTAGTTGCCCTGTGGTACGTGGCATCCTAGTTCCCCAACCAGGGATCGAACCTGTGTCCCCTGCACTGGAAGGTGGATTCTTTACCACTGGACCACCAGGGAAGTCCAGGGGATACTGTTTTTTAAATTAAAACTGCACTATGAAATATTCCTGGCACTGAAAATAATTTGGTACAGGATAATTTACAACTGTTTTTCAATTCTTAAACACATGTAATATATGGATTAGATAATAGAGTCTTTAAATTTTTTTTTCTTTTTTTTTTTTTTTGCAGTATGCGGGTCTCTCACTGTTGTGGCCTCTCCCATTGCGGAGCACAGGCTCTGGACACGCAGGCCCAGCGGCCATGGCCCACGGGCCCAGCCGCTCCGCGGCATGTGGGATCCTCCCGGACCGGGGCACGAACCCGTGTCCCCTGCATCAGCAGGCGGACTCTCAACCACTGTGCCACCAGGGAAGCCCTGAGTCTTTAAATTTTATAATATACCCACTGTGTTTACCATAAATTTTATAATATACCCACTGTGTTTACCATATGTATAATGACTCATTAAACAAAACAGGACTAACATCCCAGAAATCTCCTTCGTAAATCAGATGCTTTCAAAGACAAAAAGATCAGTAATTTGTAACCCAGCAATGTTATACCCATATCTAGGACTCCACTGTGATACTAAGATACTCTTTTAAATGACAATAAGGAAAGGGTAACATTTCAATGTTTTAAAAAAGATATTTACTTTTGTGAGAAAGTAAATTGCTTTTGATAAAGAAATTTAAATCCTCCTTCGACCCTGAGTCCTCTAGGTCCTGGCTCTCTCCTCCTTTGACAACTTGCTTCTACAAAAAGCCTTCTACACAGAGTGCTTTTGTAAGAAAGGAGAATTCCAAGCAAGCATTATCTTTAATGAACTTAAGCTGGATTTTGCAGTCTGTCCATCTAGTTCCATATATTTTCTACCCATAACTCTTGCTGACATTATAAAGCAGAAAAAGGTAAACAAACTTGGTGAATTTTACTTTTATTTCTAAACTGGGAAAGTTCTCTAGGCCTTTTTTACCCTGAAATCTTCCACAGAAATCTCTCCTTTAAGGAACTGGGTCACTATAAATGTCTTCAACTATGCTGAATCATCCAAACAATTTCCACAGGGTAGATATGACGTAAGGTAAATTTTCTACAGGTAAACATACACATGCAATAAGCTTTGGTCACTAAATTCTACTCGAAGAAAAACGGCAGCATTTGGGTGATTTTTTTTTTTACAATACTGTTTTTTCACGAGAAGAAATAATATAGTCACAATGCAACATTTTCATTAAATATTTAGAGAAAAGGAAAACCACCTAATACCTTATAAAACCATGCCCCCCAAATAACTTAAATATTACTGTACACAGATGAACAGAGCTTCCCTTGGGATCATGTGATCACATGCATGTGTGTACACACACGCATTTACAAGGATCATCAAGGACGCAGACTGCATGCACGCCTACACACACACACACCCTTACGAAGATCACTGCGGACACAGACGGTGATTTAGGGGAGCCAATCTGTGTGTTTTGGCCGAGTGGAGACGGCCCTTCAGTGGGCCATCACTCGTGAAATCCCACAGAGGTACCGGTCGGTAACATTCATGTTCCTGTTGCCTCCATTTTCCATAATCTAAAGTGACTTTTTGTGACTTTTTTCCCACTGCAACGTTCATCTGAAGAAAGAGGTTTCAGAAGCCCTCCTGCGAGGCCATGAAGACGAGCCGTCCCTGCCTCTCTGCAGCCCTTCTCGTCCTCCCGGGCACTGCCCTCTGCCCGGAGCCTCCCTACGCAGGCCCGCACAGGGCCCTGCTCATCAGGCGCGTCCAGGGCGCCAGCTCCGGGCTCCGCGAGGCCTCTGCTCGCGGCGGGCGCAGAGGGAGCCTAGCACCCTCCGGAAGGGGGGGCCGCCGCAGGGCCCGGGAGAGCCAGCAGCTGTGCCCCTGAGAGGCCCAAGTCCCGGGAGGCCCCACACAGGGCTCGGCTGTAGCCGCTTCTGAAGGACCTGGACCTCCTCCCTTCTCGCTTCTCAAACCCACCCTCCTCAGCAGAGCCTGCAGAGAGAGCTCTTTCCTCCCTGCACGCCCACCCCCATCCCCGCACTCCTCGGAGGGGCAGCGATGGAATTTCTGGCATCCAGTTCTGAGCACCAGTGGTGGCAGCGGTCTTTGCAGTAAAGAAGCCCTTTTCCCCACAGGGATGCTGCGTATTTATCCATCTGCGACTTCAACCTCTGGCATTACATTTAATAAATTCATTTTCTAATGAAACTAAAAAAAGACGAAAAACAGATTTCATTACCGAATCATTATGTGGTACACCTGATACTAATATAACGCTGTAGGTCAATTATACCTGAACATAAATAAATAAATGGGGGGTGGGGAGAGGGGAGTTTTAAAGTACAGGTACGTGTGATGGGAAGATCGCAGACAAAGGAGAAGCGGCACCGGGAGCCTGGGCCCTACACAGGGGCACAGTGAGCAGGGCGGCTCCGGGTCATCTGTGAGCCCAAGACACTTTGTAGGGGACAGGGCAGGGGTGCCACGCTCCTGGGAAGAGATGACGCCGCACGGAATGTCATGGGGTGTGCGACGGCCTTCCCATGCCTCCCCGATGCCGTCCTCATAAAATTCACTTGCTCCCTCAAAAACAAAGACTTCGGATGGCGTGACCATCTGGTAGAAAACCACGGAGTGAGCTATGGACTCTGGGTGGAACGGTGTGTCGGTGCAAGTTCATCACCCGAGACAAGCGTGCCACTAGGCGGGGGGCCAATAATGTGGGAGAGCACGCACGTGTGAGGGCAGCACGCACACGGAAATCTCAGTTTTTCTGGGAACGTAAAACTGCCCTAGAAAATAAGGTGCACTTAAAAAAACTTACAGATACCAAAAAAACACCCCAGATTTCACTTGGATAAAAATGGTCACCTTAAAGCTGCCAAAGACTTTCTGTGTTTCAGAATAAGTCTTTTACTGTACACAAGTCAAAACATTATGACAAATTCCTTCTCCCTTCTTGAGGTTAGATCCATTTCTAGAAGATCACCACCAAAAGAAATGTGTTTGTTATGATGAACATAATTATAACATATATTTTGGTAGCTCCTTTTACTGTTGTTATTAATAAAACTAAGATAGAAAGGCAGAGTACTTAAAAAGAGCCGTTCAAAAGCAGTATATTAAGGTGACTTTTTTCAACAGGCCATGAATCAGCTTAGGTTGTTTTTCTACTTTTTACTACCACTACTAACCCCACTTACATCAAGATCATGTCCAATGCTATGACTCACCTCTCTCATATTCTACTCTAAACTGTTGGTGATATCTCTCCCGTTTTGTCCTACTAGAAACATCTACTATTCATCATCTTTGCTCCCCTTAGGAGGCATCTCCTGTTCTGCCTCTTGCCTTCCTAATCAAATACAAGTTCTTAGTCTTATCTTCAGTGTGTTCAATTACATGCTCTAATCTTGCACGTGCAGTTGCCATTCCGTCCTGCTAGCACTCGGATCCCATCCCTGTGCTAGGCTTAGCCTCCTTTATCAGCATAATTAACTCAGACTTTACAGAGCCATCACACGGTTATATATGTACTGTCATCTCTTCTCATTAACCTTTTCTTTTTAAATCCATTTCTAACACTCATTTCTCCTAGGAAGAGAATTCTTTTTTTTTAATGGCAGTGGCTGAACAGATGAAAGACACAGATCTAAATGACGAAAAGCAAAAATACAGAACATAAGGAGTTATATCAAGTGTAGATTTCTTTCTGATTATTAATTTTACAATCCTGGAGGATGAAGAAAGATGAAGTGAATGACAACCTGTATACTATAAATTTTCCATAAAATACTAATATTTTCTCCAAATTAAAAAAAGAGATGAAAGTGATACTGACATGTTTAGTACTAGATATTGAGTATTTTTTGGATTCAAATGTACCATGAATCTAAAAAAATAAGAAGCCAGAAGGAAGTCCTAATATATTATACTTGTCTTCCCTTCAGCAGGGTAAGGCCGTGAAGCTAGCCAGGAGAGAGCTGTGTTGTTGCAGACCTTCCCTCACAGACTGGCCCTTAGACAGTGACGGAAGAATGAAAGCTCAGCTCACGGTCTGATTTAACAAGCTTGAGGCGTGGGAGCAGCGAAGGGCGTCCCGCTCTAATGGAAAAGAGCTGGATGGGAAAAGATCACCAAGGAAGGTCTTGGCCTGTGCCATGTGCTGCGGCTGTCACTGCATCCATCCCACTGAGAAAACAACCTGAGGCTAGGAGAGTTCTGGTTTGGCCTCTCCTGAAAGACAGAGACCCACACAGAAGAGCCGAGGCTCACGAGGTACTAACAGTTTCTCCCCTAAGCCCCATCCACCTAGAGGAAAGGTCCATACATGGGTCCATAAAAACACCTAACCCCTTAGGCTTCCCTGGTGGCACAGTGGCTGAGAGTCCGCCTGCCGATGCAGGGGACGCGGGTTCGTGCCCCGGTCCGGGAAGATCCCACATGCTGCAGAGCGGCTGGGCCCGTGAGCCATGGCCACTGAGCCTGCGCGTCCAGAGCCTGTGCTCTGCAGCGGGAGAGGCCACAACAGTGAGAGGCCCGAGTACAGCAAAAAAAAAAAAACCACCTATCCCCAAGACCCAAGGTGGGGAAATGGAGAGATAACTAAGTTGGTATCACATCCTTCTTGGTTCACAACACCCAAATAAATAGAGTTCTATTCTTTTTTAAGTGCCTGATATTCTGTCAAAACATGCAGGTGGGTTAGGAAGAACTGAAATAAACTGCATATTACTCGAGCTAGACGAGATGCCATGCTAGCAACGTCTGGGGGAATCAAATGAAAATGGAGAACGATGAGAAAGTGATTTTGTGTGTGGCATGAGAGCGTGTGCGTGTACACGTGTGAGCCTTAGAACCCAGTAAAGCTGCTAAGTAAACAACTAAATATCAAAACAATATCTAATGCACTGCATTAAAATGTAGAAAGAACTCAGACCAAAACACGCAGCCGTGCACTGACCTAATTTAGTATTATTATAAAGAATTTACATATCCCACTGATTTCAAAAGGACTTTATTAATTGCCTTCAAAGAAATTGACATTAACCTCAACAAATCAACACTTTTCTCACTTTCTTAAGTTTATAACTAAGAACTAAAATGCTCTTGATTAAATAACATATCCTTCAGGAATACAGTTTGAACTTTTTTTTTGTCAAAGAAGTTACTTTAGTTTATATCACTAATAAAAATGCACACAGGCACATGTACATCTTCTTATGCGACATCCTTTACAATAAAAGACTAATAAAAACAGTAATCTAAATCGCCAAGCATTCAATATGACAAGCTGTTCAAATAGCTAAAATAAACAATTATCACTTTAATTAGAAATATCATGATTATAAATACAATCCTATTAATTTCAGTGAAGTCTTTCCCATATACACTGAAAGCATGTACATGCTAAAAACTCCGTAATCCAAAACTTATAAGAACAAGAGAAAAATGAGGTGGCCATGACTCATGCCAGTTTTATTTCTAAGAGCAGGCAAACGGAATGACCTCCACAGCTGCCTCATGGGACTAGATGGGCAGCGTCACTGGCTTTTCCTGAATTAACTTCAAAGGCTGGTTTGGGAAAGTAAGTTTGCTAGGAAGGACTCTCAAACGTTGCTATGATGGAGTACTTCATTCCCAGCCACCAGGAAATTTACCCAACAGTCAAGTAGTTTAGATTAATAGAAGAAGTTAGATCTGCTGAAACTCAAGATAAAGACCTGCATGTGACAAAAAGCGAAGGGTTCAGAAGCTCATACTTTTGTAAAATAGAAAAAAGGGGGGCACTTACCTATCAACCACTTCCCACCTGACCAGTATCAATTATTTGGAAATGTCCTTTCTCCCTATTTTAACTCTTTCTATACCTGTATTTCTCAGTTCCCTTTAGCTGCCTCACTAAATTCCTGAATTTTTGCTTTTTGCTCATACAGTATATCATTAATAAATAGTAAACCTATACCTTTTACCTCTTTTAAATTGTGCTGTTTTAAAATCAAATAAAAGCTACTGCTTAAACTGCCCTTCACTATTTCCCGACAAAGTGTTCTTAAAAAAGATATGTTGAAAATGGCCAAGTTATGTGAAATCATAAACCACCTAGGCAGCACTGGCTTACCTGTCTCATTAGCAAATTTCTTTTAAACATGGTCATATGTTTCCTGACATATCATGAGGCACAAGAAAAAATGCCTTAAGGAAACTAACAGAGCCCCCAAATCCCTTTAAGACTGTCTAGCTACCTGGAGAACAATCTGGCGGCACCTGCCTTTCCGGAGTGCTCTTCTCTTCACCCTCACCCTCTCCCCTGACTTCCATTTATCCTTCAAAGCTCAGCTCACACACAGCCTCCTACAGCAAGTCCTCTTTTGTCACTCCTTCCCAGCCAGAATCAAAGAGCCCCCCCACCCCCATGTAATCCCGTAACATCTCATGGTTTCCTTTAGAACAGCACAATGTCTGAAATCAGAATTTCGTGAAAAGGCCAAAAAGCCCTTAACATACAAATTTAAGCCAATATACTGGATCTTAGTTAATTCTTGGTCCCCACACTGGACTACATGTTCCTTGAGAACAGAACTTTCTTCACCTCTGTATACCTAATCACTTGCACAGACTAGCAGGGACCAGCTTCTCAAATACCGGCTAGCAACTCTCCTCTCGCTGCCGCACAAACACCTTCTTATTTACAACTCCAGAAACACACGGCAACCTGAACGTCCCCTAACCCAGGGGGACATCGTGCCTTCACTCACGCTATTCCCAGTATCTTCCTTTCATTTACTTCATGGATCCTGTGCTGCCTTCAGAGGATCCATGAAAAAAACACTGCTTATTTCATGACCTTTTATCATCCTTCAAGGTTCAGCAGCCCGTCACAACCGCTGTGAAGTCTTCTCTGCATCCCTCAGTCAAAATTCCCTCTTCCCCACAGTTTCGAGTCATTCTTGACATAAACAGTGGTGGAAGTATTTAATAAAGTGCGACTGAGAGCAGGATCTAATTGGATGCAGAGACGATTCTCCTCAACAAAGCTGCCATGGAGCTGCGGCCAAGTTCTTCATTCATTCTCACCCCCAGACACATGCCTAGGAGATTTTACAAGCATTCCTCAAATCTATTTAAGTAAATACCTAGCTGACCATTCTGCGACACAACAGAATATATAGAATGTAAATTAATGGTTCTACCATCAAAATGTGAATAAAAGAAACAGCATCTCATTGACCGTTTTAAATTCTGAGACACTTTCAGTGCCTTTAAGAATCTAGTTTATGTATTTCATTAAGAAATATTAACTTTTCAGACTTCCCTGGTGGTGCAGGGGTTAAGAATCCACCTGCCAATGCAGGGGACACGGGTTCGAGTCCTGGTCTGGGAAGATCCCACATGCCACGGAGCAACTAAGCCTGTGTGCCACAACTACTAAGCCTGCGCTCTAGAGCCCGCGCACCACAACTACTGAGCCCATGTGCCACAACTACTGAAGCCCACGTGCCTAGAGTCCGTGCCATGCAACAAGAGAAGCCACCGCAATGAGAAGCCCGCGCATCGCAACGAAGAGTAGCCCCGCTCGCCACAGCTAGAGAAAGCCTGCGCAGAGCAACGAAGACCCAATGCAGCCAAAAATAAATAAATAAACAAATTTATTTTATTTTATTTTTATTTATTTATTTTTGCGGTACGCGGGCCTCTCACTGTTGTGGCCTCTCCCGTTGTGGAGCACAGGCTCCGGACGCACAGGCTCAGCGGCCATGGCTCACGGGCCCAGCCGCTCCGCGGCATGTGGGATCTTCCCGGACCGGGGCACGAACCCGTGTCCCCTGCATCGGGAGACGGACTCTCAACCACTGCACCACCAGGGAAGCCCAACAAATTTATTTTTTAAAAAAAAAGAAATATTAACTTTTTAAGGTTCACCTGTCTTTATAAGAACCCAGTATGTACACAACTGAATTTCAAGAGTCTTCCCAGAGCATTTATATATCTCTCATGCTAATAACATATTTCTTTTTATTGTAGTTCTATCCCACTAGACTAGCAATTCCTTGAGAACAAGAGCTAGATCTTCTTAAAAATATAAATCTACATTTAAATATTACAATTAGTATAACACTATTCCAAATAGGCCAGAAGAGGAAAGGAGATCATCTGTAACCTAACACAAGGTATTATAAACTAAATGTTCTTCTTTACCTTTCAAGTTTTTAAAATACATTTTATAAACCTATAATCATATATGACATATAACATGGCCTACTCCTGTTATATGCATCTTTTCATATTGCTATATAGTTTGCCCATTTGTTTTTATTGGATATATAACCATCCAAACTAAGAATTAACTTTAGCCATTTCTCTTCATATAACATTGTTTATTTTCACATTTCACTGTTACAAGTAATAGTCTTTATTTTTAATGGTCTTCCACAAGCTAGAGCCCCTTATGCTAAACTACTAAATTAAAGGTTGTGAACATTTCTACTGCTACTGAAGCACATCAACTATTTTTTAAGTTTCTAAGACAGTGTTTTTTAACGTTACAGAGAACTGCTTGATAACTTTCTTACAAAATTGAGAAACAGGATAATGATTTCAATGTGAAGGTATCATTTATAGCCCACCTACTGCCAAAAAGGTTATAAGCAGATTATAACAAGAGAGTTTATACAGTTAGACCATTAAAATATAAAACGAACAGCAAACCCAGAGAACAATGGTTCCTTATCTCGGGGCGGGGGGGGGGGGGGGGGGGGGGCGGGGGCGGGGGGGGGGTGGCTGGAAGTCACTGAAATTTTGATAAACGCCAAGGACACTCCTCCAGATTCCCACGTGCACACTATTTTACCTACCATTTCAGAGGGGCTCACAAACTCCCTGAAGCTGATACAAAGAGGATGGCTTAAAAACTCCTGCCAGAGAGAACTAGATGAGAAATTATCCCTATCAAAAGCCTAGGCTAATAAAGTTACTGTAATTAAAATGAAATATAACTCCAAGCTTCCTTGCAGCCAAAGCAAATAGAAAACACAATGGGCTAAATAATTCTCAATGCCTGATAGAAGGAAGCGTGCCAGATCATAAGAGAACTTTTCTCTGAAACTAAATCCTTGAAGAATTTGTCATGTGAATGCTTATAAAAGGAACTCTGGACATTTTAAGAGACAGCTTCATAGGAGATGCAGAAACATTTACCATATAACTGCATCTTACAAAGTGATAAAATATGAGGGAATGATATTAAAATATAGGACTAGCCATCTTTCTGATGATCTAGTTGGATACAAGGTTAGAAATGAGGTTACGCCACCATCTCCAATCTCATGCTCATTACAGCCTCTGATAACAAAATGAGAAAATTTTCCCTGAGTGCAGACCTAGTCTCAGAATCCTCAAAGCAGTCACTCTCCATACACTGGAGTGGGCATTTGAAACCTTTACGTAGGACACAGTAGTGTAATAGAGAATCAGGAATCAGCACAGAAGACGTGTTAAGAGTACAGAAAACAGAGCCAGTCTCAATGTGAATCCTATATTGCAGTTTCTGATCTGCAAGGTTGTAGTAACAACAGTCTCCACTCTCAATAGAGTTGTTGAGAATTAAATAAGTTAATATTGATACATATAAGCTCCCGGACAGAGTCTACTGACCCTCCTACAACTGTGAAGATTAAACAGGGTTGGACAGGGTCTGACATATGTAACTTATCAACTATTAAGCAATCCTTCAAGAATATATATATTTAAAACTTTAGGTTAATACAGAAGCCTTTTTAACTATCAGATTTAATTTAAATGACCTGATTTTTACTTAATAGAGACATTTACTATCAAGGTCACTAGAAGCCCTAATCTTGGCTAATTTAACTACATCTAGCCTGACTCAATCCCTTGCTTCCCACTTTTTCTCTTTGCCCAAAGTTTTAAGAAGTTGGAAGATATACTAAGTGGCCTTAAAGAAAATTGACTGATTACAGAGTTATTTCTCTATGCACATCTTATTGAATGTCCGGGATTTTTCAAAGCCATTTGTTCTCGAATGCCTCCATTTGGCTTCAGCGCTGTTGGTCTAGTTAATCTTTAATTCATGTAAAACTACAGCAGAGTCACACCTTACTCCAGAATTAGATTCTGAAGTCATCGTAAATGGCAAAAGCTGCACACAGTCAAATTTCCTTCGAACACCTCCTTAAACCAGCCAGTGAAGTACCATCCCTCAGTCAGGCCAGCACAGCCAGTCCTCCTCTAGCGCTGCTCTGATCACTGGCCACTCAGCTGAATACCAGATGAAGGGGCTGACGCGGTCCAGAAAGGCTGAAGGCACACTCAGGAGAGGGAGCTGTGCGCACTATGAAACACGATCAAGAACTGAAAGAACATCTCCCGCCTCTCACTGAAGGATACACGTTCACTCATCAGAAGACGGGAATGGCTGAATGACTCTCGCCTACACTCTTGAGACCACATTTCTCCCAAGCATGCTCCCTCTTTCCTTTATGGGAGATTAAGTATACACAGCTGAACTCAGACACAATGCATATGAGATAATGTCTGCACTAAAAATTCTAAAAGTGGTTCTGATGCCATACAACTTCAATGTTTATATATTATAGTTTAATTGCATATAACGTGGCCCATTCTTTTTTGAGGTTTCCATATGCAAACTGGTCAGGAGATGTTTTTATGCTGAATGTTCTAAATTTTTCAATATTCCACTTGGCTGGCAGAACTCAGATTCTGTGGAACAATTTCCAATTTCATGATCTGATTGCCTTAACCTCTCCTTCAACAAGGGATTATAGTACAGAATTAAGTTGAAGTCCTAGGGAAATTCTACAGAAATTCCTTTCCTACCTGTAAAAGTGAGAGGAATACCAGTGAGGATGTGCGGTAATTCAGATCACATTGCCTAGTGAGAATTCCCACATTTAGAAACGGAATCAGATGCCTGTCATTAAGGCAGTCACCTGATGGAATCATCTACAGAAATGTGTGAAGCTGGGGTGCATCAGGCCAATGAATAATTGCCTTGCTGATGGAAGAAAATGTATTCAACTACAAAAAATGGGCAACATGATCTGTATTTCTGCAATAGAGAGAAGTGAGTACACAATTTATTAGAATTGGGAACTGCACACAGAATACACTTGGCCTGGTATGTGCAATGGACTCTTCTAAAGCTTTATATTAATCAAAAATTTTACATGGCAATACTATCCTTTTAAAATACAACACTAAGACTTTTACAGCTTACGAGCCTTTAGGGTTGCTATTTGGGTACAATGGAAAACCAAACTGAATTTGCTAGTGACTTGTTACAAATTACTGTTTCTCTTGTAAAAGGAGCAGGGGAGGAAGAAGTAGTAAATGTCCGCAGAATTACTTTATAAAGCTAATTTCTGGGGGAGAGGTGCAATGGGAAGTGCCTTTGCAAATGAACTTCTATATTCAGCCCACTGTCAGAAAGATGCCTTTCCAATACTCTGGAAGAATTCTTCTTCTTTAGGCCCAGACATCTCTGCTTAAAACATGATATACCCATAGATATAAGTGATACGGAAAAAAGTTATTTTCTGATTTAAACATCAGATAATGAAGAACCAGATATTACAGTACCAGAACAACGATATGTAAAACTAGTCTAGTTTTATAATGTTTCAGCAATTAATAAATTCTCTTATTTTTTGTAGCCTTTGGGAAGGGGCTTTCGAAAAATGGAAAAAAAGAATTAAAAGTCTAGAAAGTCCCCACCGTGGTGGAGACTATTCACTTAACAAGTAGTGACTGAATACCTACGGAGTGCCAGGCAGCGATCCAGGTGCCCTGTCATGCCCTCTCGTAAAATTCTTAGGGAAGACGCACATACGCCACTGTGGTTTAAAAAAGATTTGATGAAATGTTTCATTTTTTCATTGATTATAACCAGGCAGTCTATGCTCAAAATACATTTTATTGCCCATTTTCAACAACCTGAAGCTTCTTGCTCCTCCTTTTGAAAGCTGTCCTTTTATTCGTCCATCCATTTATCTGTAATTGCCCAACCACGGGTATAATTACTGGGGAAGAATGAAAGATGTAAGTATGTAAATATGCAAAGACAGTTTCTGGACTTACAGAGGCATGGTTCTTCCTCACTTTAGAAAGGTCAAGAGGGAGCAAAACCAGTCACGTGGTAGATCTAAGAAGAGGTTTAAGGTGCTCGGATAACATATATGAAAGGGCCCTTTAAAACTACAGGATGCTTTTCTAATGTAATATATTATTATTAAACAAAATTGCTTGTTTACTCTGATGGCTTCAATTATTCACACTATTATTATGAACATCAAGAGTCCCCTACTAACATCAAGAGTCCCCTACTATTTAAGAACCAAATAAGGCCTATCGTATCCTTTCTTGATAAGTTTAGTTGTAGTATTTAACTAAAGATATCCAACACTTTGCCAATTCAGTCAAGTTTGAAGAACTTATATCCTTTGAGGGCTTCTAGTCATTTACTATGATTTAGCAGAAAGAAAATGGGATTTAAAGTTAGGATTTGAATCTTGGCTTTGTGTGACCTTCAACAATGTAATCTCCCTGGGATTTGGTCTCCACAACTGCACAAGGAGGGCGAAGATACCTACCTGAGACAGATGTCAGGAAGATTAAATAAATAAGAACACGACAATATTCAGCATAATGTCTATCACGTACGAGAACTCAATATTTCCCTTTTACTTTCTTTAGAACAATGTATAACCTATTTATCATTATCAGTTACATACCCTCTTACCAGACAATAAAACCTTTGCAGGTTTTTTTTTCATTTATGACCCTCCATTCTTACGTAAATGGAACTGTAATCTCAGTATCTTTCACTATCTCATCTTTTGTGTGTGTGTGTGTGTATCCCCACAGTGCCTAAAATACTGGCTAAGCACATTTACTACGCCATAATATATAAGTAGGCCCAAAGGGTATTTTCATTTATAAATGTATTTAATAAAAAGAAAACAAGGAGGAGTATCAGAAATAAGGACCCTCCCAGAAAATGTAGGATGAGCGAAGACCTAAATTCTCTGCACACCACTGCAAATTTATTATTACTAAATTAGTTATTGGAATGCATCATTTTTCTTTAGCTCTAATTCAATAAAATCAGAAACCAAAAAATAATGCGCCTTAGAGTGAATTTTCATTAACTTCCTAACATCATCCATTTGTATAAAAGAGCTCAGTCTTTCAGAACCAAAGTATACATAAACAATTGTATTGGAGAAGGGGCTTTTTGGAAAATGGAAAAAAAGGATAAAATGTCTAGGAAGTCTCCACTGCGGTGGAGACTATTCACTTAACAAGTAGTGAATACAATCTCCAATACAATCATTTCTCCAAGCAGAGTTTCCATTATTTCCTTATAGCAGTGCAATAGAAATGGCAATTAAAATTAGACATTTCAGTTCCTATTAACTGAAAAACTAAGCATGTGCTTACAAATTGACGAACCACCCAACGAAGGCATTATTACAACTGGCCAGCCTCACACACTGCTGTTACTCACTAATCTTCTCTATGTTTTCCTCTTTGATGCACTGTTCTAGTACTCAGCTACAATAAACAAACCTTGTATAGTTAATTATGCTGCCTTGTATAGTTAATTATGCTGCTGCACTAACAATAAAAAGTTGGCCCTCTTCCACTTTGACTGTAAAAATCTTCATTAAGGAGGCTAATGAACAGTAATTTTGAAAAGCAGACTGCACAGTCATGTGACTTGTTAAAAGGTAGAATGTATTTTAGAAAATAAAGTTCCCACAAAGCTAGGCACTAAGCTATCTTTATATATAAATAATGTATGCAAATATGAATCTGTCAACCTACAGTGAGAATATATTACTACAGATCATTTAGTCTTTCTTGGTTAAGATTTCTGCACAAGGCATATTCATCTTAAAAGTTTCTCCTGGGCTTCCCTGGTGGCGCAGTGGTTGAGAGTCCGCCTGCCGATGCAGGGGACACGGGTTCATGCCCCGGTCCGGGAAGATCCCACGTGCTGCGGAGCAGCTGGGCCCGTGAGCCATGGCTGCTGAGCCTGCGCGTCCGGAGCCTGTGCTCCGCAACGGGAGAGGCCACAGCAGTGAGAGGCCCGCGTAACGCAAAAAAAAAAAAAAAAAAAAAAAAAAAAGTTTCTCCTAAGTATGTTTAAAAGAAAAAATAAAAAAACAAAAACTTAAGCATATTTAAAATTTTTCCCACTTAACAACTTACTCTTTTTTTCCATATAAAACTCAGCGTATCTGTTTTTCTATAAAATCACCCTTAATAAGTATAATAATGATGAGATAAAGTTGTACAGGTTTGAAAGAAAAAAATCTCTGTGGCTGGAGGAGGGAAACATCATCAAGGCTGCACCACTGATACACAGTGGCAGCTAAAATATCAAGTGAAAATGAGTAAGTATGCAGTCTAAAGAAAAATCCTGAAGCATCATAATTCTCATAAAAAGGTAAATATTCTCTAAATTGGCATTGGGGGAACAAAATCTGCTACATCTTATTACATTTAAGTGTTCTGAAGAAGACTGTTGGTAAGAAAGCCTTAAGGCCAAGAAAAAGAAATACTAGTTACAGACAACTGATTTAAAAAATTTTTAATACCATAAAGGTATTCAGACATTCAATTAGCCTAACCAATGCTTGAAAAAAGGCTGTAAACTTGCCAAAATAATTATGCCTGAACTAATGGCAGAATAATTTTTTTGCTGAGCCAGAGTACGGTATTATTTTAAACATTAAATAAACTATTTCCTTAAATAAAACCATTAACTTCAAAATGAGTATATGCCGCTCTTTCGAGGAAATTCAGAATATCAGATACAAAACAAAACATCAGGTATAAGGTGGGGGACAGGAGACAGGATGCAGGGTAAAGAGCCCAATATTTGAGGTCTGATAGGAAAACCGAGGCTTGTGAATTGAATGAAACATATTTAGCAAAGTGAAACCGTAGCATCTGCCATTATAAAGCTGTTGGGAGCATAAAAGATAAAGCATGAGGACTGATACACAGTAAGTGCTCAACAAATGTTAATATTATTATTTATTATGAAAACTGTTTGTTCGTATTACTGGATCTTGTGCAGCACATGAAGAATAACTTTGTTCACCAAAAACCCAAACCAGAATAGTGCTGAAGGTTTTCTTTGCAGTCCCCTTTTTTTAAACTTCAATAGTTATTTGATGTTTTTATAGATCTATTCAATGATAACTATTTTCAAGAAAAGCAGTTACGGCAAGTTATAAGAAAATCAGGGGTTTTAATTGCTTTTATTAACCAATTTATTAACCTAATACTGCTTCAATGGTAATCATTCCATTTTTATCAGCAGAAAGACTTGTGATTTAGTAGAATGTACTGCTTCACTTTTCAATATGATAATTAACCTCAATATCCACCTGCAAAGTACTCCACACTCTCAACAGAATAAAATTATCATCGTCTAAATCATAAAGATTTAGTAAAAATGGTGAAGGCTGTCGTCCCTGCGACACTGTATTCCTAAGAAGCAAAGAAGACTGTAAAAACAGTTTAAAACACACTCCCATACACTCAAAAAAATAGTCTTTCTGTTCCAAAGTGCATTCCAGCTTTGTGGACTGCTCATGACTGTGCCGGAAAAGACAGGGTAAAAGGATGCTGTTACCCTAGAACCTCACCTGAAGAACAAAGCTCTACGCACAGACCACTCACTCTGCAACAGACCTTTATTTGCGTGAGAATGATAGCCAGTATATTAAAAACAATGTTAAAAAACCATCGGGCTAGGGAGAAGTGTGATGGAAAGGAAAACAAGGGAGGCTTCTCAGGTGCTAGTAATGTCCTGGTGCCAACAAAGTGGGCTTCACTGAACAAGTAAGTTATCAGTGCCTTCAGGATACTCATGGGCTAACGGGCGAGAAGAGAATACACGCGATCACAAGTAAGTCGCAGAGGAAGTGTCGGCTGTCTAGGCCCACGGAAAGAATTCATAGAGCAGAGTAAAGAAGACTGGGCGTGCTGAGGCAGGGTGCTCAGAGCAGGCTCACTGAGGTGGCATCTGAGGAAAGAATGAAGGTCAGGGAGCAAGTCACGCAGCTTTTAAAAGAAGAGCAACCCAGGCAGAGGACAGAGCCAGGGCAGAGACCACGAGGCGGAAGCGCATCTGGCACGTCTGGAGAACAGCAGAGGCTGATGCAGCAGGCGCAGAGGAGTCAAGAGGATGTGCAGTGAGGACCGGGAGATGGACAGGGACCTGATCACTTAGCATTTCACAGGTCACTGTAACGGGAATCCAAGAAGTAAAGCAATCTGACTTCCATTTCTTTTTTTTTTTTTTTTTTTTTTTTTTTTTTTTGCGGTACGCGGGCCTCTCACTGTTGTGGCCTCTCCCGTTGCGGAGCACAGGCTCTGGACGCACAGGCTCATTGGCCATGGCTCACGGGCCCATCCGCTCCGCGGCATGTGGGATCTTCCTGGACCGGGGCACGAACCCGCGGCCCATGCATCGGCAGGCGGACTCTCAACTACTGCGCCAGCAGGGAAGCCCCTGACTTCCATTGTTAAAGGACCATTCTCTCATGTTAAGAACTGACTACAGAGAAGGAAAGATAGAAGTGGGGAGACATGGTAGGAATTCAAGCAAGAAATAAATGAAGATGGCTTGGACCAAAACAGTAACAACAAGGAAGGCAGCAGTGGTTGGACTCAAGGTATGTTCTGAAGGTCAGGTTAAAAAGATGTGGTGACAGGATGGATGCAGAAGAGACAGAGAGAGAGATCAAGAATAGCTCCAGGGTGTTTTGCTAACTGGAAAGATGAGTTGCTGCTATTAACTGAGATGCAAAGACTGTGGATGAAGCCGACTTGGAAGGGAAAACAGGAGTTCAGTTTTGGACTTGTTACTTTTGAGGTGTCTATTAAATACTCAAATGGAGTGTTGAGTAGGAAGCTAGACATAGAGGTTAAATATTAAATGATAGGGTTTATTTTATAGACAGCTAAACAAAAATAATTTTAAACAATAAGATTAAATCTTAACTGTTAACATCAACTTGACTAATCAATATAATGAAGTTTTTCAATATTATTCATCTTTATTTAGTACATCTATGTAATGCTCTATCATTAAAGGTCACAAAAAAAGTGAATATGGGCAAACAGAGAAAATACTTAGGCTATCCAGTCAGCTTAAATAATCACAGCGCAACAATACAGAAGGCTTAATTTGCCCCTATAGTAGATGTATAATGCTTAGAGGTGAAAATGCCCAAAGACTCTGTCAGATTTCATCTGTATCTTTCACTGCAGATACAGTAAGCCCTGCAGGATTGTAATGGCATCATAAATGGTACTACTGTGCACCAAAGAAACAAAACTATTTAGTGACAGCTTTTCTGCCTAAACAAAATAACTGGATCATGACTGTTTACTAATGACAACATGGTACAACCAGAATTGAGTATTGATGGTTAATATAAGAACACTGCTATGCAGCGACACACACTGCCGTATTTCAAGCATTACCCAAGTTAGCTGTTTACCTAATAAGATTTTTTTTTTAATTTTAAAGGCTAGTGCATTAGCACAACTTTAAAACAAAACAAAAGTTAATTAACCCTGTAAGAATTATGAAGCTAAAGAATCATAATTTAAGTGGAATGGAGGGAGGCAAGATTGTCAATGAAATAAATGAAAAAAGGGAATTGCCAGTTAATAAAATGTGATAAAATGTGAATGTTTAGCCAATTATCCAAACCTTAAATATTAAGCAATAAGGAATAAAGGGAAATTACTGAGACGCCCACTCTCCCAGTCGGTATTTCCAAAATTCAACGGGCTGCTCTGCAATTAAAATATATATATATATATACACACACACACACACACACACACACATATATATACACATATGTATGTGTGTGTGTGTATGTATGTATGTATGCATGAGTATATATATATAAAAAAACAAGGACAAGGCTGGTGCCATGGAGCAAGACCCTATATATCTCAAATAATGGAAACTGGGAAGAAGTGGGAATTATACTTTTAAAAGAGGAATAAAAGTTGAAATCATTCCAACTCCTTTCCAAAGGGCTCATTTTGCAATTCTTCACATTAAGAGGGTATAACTTCTTTCTACTCAAAGTCCAATTATCATCACCCCAAGGATGAAATACCAGCATAGCTTTTAGAACCTCCTCTGCTTTATCACCCAATAATTTACACAGCACCAAGCTTACAGATACTCAATGTTCCCCAAATCTGAATTTATTCTGATCTCATGCTTTTCCCTCTTATTTCACCTTCCTCCTTTCATGATGGGGCTCTCTTAAACCTCCCACCCCCATTCAATTTATTTGACTAGCATTTTTTATTATAAAACTGAATGTTTTCATTATACTAAGTGAAAGAAGCTAGACACGAAAGGCCACACCTTGTACGATTCCATTTATGTGAAATGTCCGGAATAGACCAGTCCACAGAGATAGAGAGGGTCAACCAGTGGCTGCCAGGGACTGGCAGCGGCGAGAATGGGAAATGACTGCTATTAGGTTTGGGGTTTCTTGTGGGGTGATGAAAGTGCTCTGGAAATAGTAGTGGCGAGGCTGCACGACTTCATGAGTACATCAAAACCACTGGATGACACACTCTTAAAGGGTGCATTTTACGATATATAAATTATATCTCAATTTAAAAAAAGACAGCATCCCAAGATCCTTTATAGGGCATTAGGTAAAATCCTTACACACCTCAATAACTCAGCAGTTCCGTGATCTATCACTGCATTACACGGTAAGGTCCTAAATGAACAAGAGAACGTTAAACTCAGTATCCTCTGTTTTAGAGGGGAGGGAAATGCAAAACTCATTTTAGAAATATAGAAATTTGTAAACTTGAAAGGACACATTTCAGTTGTTCAACGAACTCAGTCATGCAGAACGCTTCATCTTCCAAAAACACACAATTTGACAATTTTTCCATCTTACTCTTCTTTCTCCAACTATTGCATCAATCCTGTGCACTGGCTTTTAAAAACAGCCTCTCCCCCACTGTCTTCCGGGGGACAATCCCACCCAGCCGTCAAGGTTCATTCTGGGACCCCTGGCTGTCCCAGCCGCCACTGGTTTGTTTCTTTTAACTGCTACCAGACGTGTGGCCTGCCTCTGATGGCTTAGCATTATACAACCCTCTATAATTTGCAGGGTGCTTTGGTGTCGTGGGAGCTTCCATACACGTTGCTGTGTCTGCTCTTTCTTTCACTCTACGAGGTAGGCAGAGTAAGGAAAGACAAGGGGCTTGGTCAACTTCTCAGTAGCAGATCCTGGACTAAAATTCAGAGGTTCTGACTCCAATGAGAAAGAGGTGCTCAAAAGGGTTTTGGTGAATAAATGAACAAGACTGCTAGATGAATTATCTTACTACTTCAATACACCACACTTCCTTTGTATACTGTCTGATAATTTTCTCTATTTCGAGTGAGTCAGCCTTATTACAACAATTAAGATTATAAGCTCCTAAAGTCAAGAAGCCATATCTTACAGTTATCCCACATCCCCAAAGCACTAAGGACTTGGAGGTAAGCTGATTAAAAATGCCAAGAGCTACTACCCATGGACACTGAATACACTCATGGCTGTTGAACTGTATCATCAGAAAAGTTTTTCAAACTGGAAAACACTGAAAAAATTTTTTATCTTAAAAAAAGATTTCCCATCCCCTCCCAGAAACTTGTATGAGAGCTTAAAACCAAACTTCAGCTCATGTTATGAAGAAATATTTAACAAATATATTAAGATTCTATTTATTAACTGCATTATACAGAATATTTTTTAGCTTAAGTAGGAGCTTATACCTTTCAACAACTATTACTCTCCCAAACTACTGATGGTGGTAGGCCCTGCTACAAGACACAGGAACTAAGACAACTTACATACCTGTGAGAATGAAGCAAAGTACCTCACATGGAGAGTAATTACCATAAAGAACTAAAGATCACAATTTAAGGAAAAAAGACACAGCTGACAATAAATAAAACCCCAATTAATGAGCTCTGTAAACATGAAAAAGTAATGAGTTAATTTAGTATTTAGTGATAAAATGTTCGCTACAACCTCCCAATGAATTTTCTAATCATCTTCTTTTTACTGACCTCAGCCCAGCTGAGATGTCCACATACAAACGAAAATGGAACATCTTTATCAAGAGATATTGACCACCAAGCAGTATGCTTAGCTTTTTAGAGAAAAATAAAACATTCAGAAGTTCTCTGCCTTAATAACTTAATAATGCCAAAAATAGTTGAGTGCCTCTTACATGCAATATACCATACTGAGAAGTTAGTGAATTACATATATCATATGCCTTCCCCATCCTCAAAACAAAGGAAGACAGTAAATGCATGTAACCCTTATAAATAACACTAACTGCATCAACGACTAACAGTTATGGAGCCGTATGTGGCAGGCACTACCCTTCAGTCCTTTACATATGCTAACTCATAATCGTCACACAGACTCATCGGACTTTACAGGTAAGGGAACTGAGGCACAGAGAAGTTGTATAACTAGACCAAGAGGTTAAATATAGAAAACCTAGGCAGTCTCTGTGCAAGAAACAACTGTGCAATACTGCCTCTCTAACCCAAAGGAACATGTGCTGTGGGTACGCTGAGAGCAGAGAAAATCATAGAACAAAGGTGACATCTGAGCCAGACCTTGAAGCCCAGATGGAAGACATGGAGAGAAGGCTATGCTTATGCACCTGTGTAGGGAAAGGCTTTCCGGCTCTGCTATTGCTATTTGGCCTCTTCACACACGGACACAGGCAGGAACGGTGACAGAGAGACAGGCAAGCCACACACCCACAGGAAATGTCCGCAAGTACACCTGAGCCAACCCTGTCTCTAAAAGCAGCCTTTGCTGTTCTCCAAGTACTACATCCCTGACAGCTCTCTCAGTGACAGAAGTGAAGAGCACTCGGCTGTGTGTTCCAAGAGAACGGGAAGCAGATGCACACAAACTGACATGCAGTCAGCATTGACTTCTTCTCTAGTGAGAAGCACACTAGATTAAGAGGAAGGCAATAAATAACGACCCACGCGCAGCCGGCTGTGGTCAGTCCGTGGTCACAGCCAGGCTGCGAGTTCTCAAAAGCGTTCCTAATTCAGCTGGCCCCTGAGCCTGACTGGCCAACATTCCCGTGGGCAGTATCGTGCTTAAGCCCTCTTGAGCCCAGCTATGGAGTCTGGTTGAATAGGTCATATGAATAATCTTGAAAAATTACACAATAAATTACTCTTGAAATCTCAGTGTGGCCTGATAGTCTTTATTCACTTATTACTTTCCTGGTGGGGAGAGGAATTATGACCTTACTCCACTTTTCATTCACTTAAAAATTTCATTCATGATCAATTTCAGACCCGCTCACCAAGGACTGAGTGCTCTGCCCTTCCTTCTTGGCTTCAGAGAACCCTCTCTGCTGGCTTCCCCCTGCTCCCTGGAGGGCCAGCTCCTTAGGCCTCCTTCACGGCCCCTTCTCCTTTACCCATCTCCAGATGTTATGCTTTCAGCGGGCCTAGTCCTGGGTCCGCTTCCTCTCCCATACCCTTTCCATACAGAAACGCATCAATTCCTGTGGACTTAAATATCTTGATTACGACACCTCTCTTGATATTTCCAGCTCTCCGTGACTCCAACTCACGCTCAGCTGCCTGTCTCACATCTCCGTTTGGATGTCTCGCAGACATTCCCCAGCTGACACAGTCCAACAGGACTCCTGATCTGCTTCCCTCCGCAAACCTTCCCCATCCAAGAACAGGCGGCACCCTTTCCCCACCAGACCCAAACCCAACCTGACTGCTCCCTTTCCTGTAACATCCCCCCAGCTCTGCCATGGATCCAGCAGCAAGCCCTGTCAATTCTCCTTCGAGATACACACCTCACTTTACCCTCCTTCCCTCTCCGCTGCCGCCACCCTCATCCAGAATACCATCCTCTCGCAGCCTCCACGCCCCTCCAGCCCGCAGTCAGTTCAATCTGCATGAAACCCGAACCCTGCTCGACCCGGCCCGGCCTCACCCTGCACTTGACCTTGTGGCACAGCAGCCCCAGGCAAGCTCCACGGTCCCCTGAACCCAGGCACACCGGACCCCTCCCAGCTCAAACACCACGCCTCCGCGACAGCCGGGGGGCCTCCACGCCTCTGCTCCACGGGGCGCTCAGTTTCGAGGTCACCTCCTTAGAAAAGCCTTCCAAACCCAAAGTACAAATAGGTCCCCACTCTAAAATTCATCCTGTTTGTCGTCTTCATGGCAAGTGTTTTATCTGCTCACTGCCCCCTCCCCGTGAGGTAGTTTCGGATTCTTATCCCAGTCTGACCTCACAGCTGAAGCGTAAGCGCCGCAGGGGCTGGAGACCCACTGTCTCGTTTGTAATTGCATCCCGAGACCCAGCGCAGTGCTGACCACACAACAGGCTCCCAGGAAACATTTGTTTAGTGTTAAACGACTACCAATATTAATCTCAAAATACACCCTACTCAGCTTATTTTATTGTTCACTTAACCTAGTAATAGTTATTTTCTCAATACAACAGCACCTTACACATTCTTACTCAACAACGTAATTTTATTTTGCTGTTTCTCAGACCCCAATACCATCCTGAGCCTATTCAAAGGCTTCCCTAGTAATCTCTGACCAGCTGCTTTATCAAACATGATGGTTATTCTTATCCCTCTGACAAATTCTTACTCCTCAACAATGTGGCAAAATGCATTTCTGCTCTCTCCTACCCAGAGTCCAATAAGCACTTAGAAACTGAGACGCTTATCCTAAGCCATAGGGATCAGTATGTCAGTAGGCCCCCTCCTTCCCAAGCCTCCAGCAGACTACAGGGCATCAATCCCAACAGTCCTTGACTATGCCTGTGTTATAAAGGTAATGTTGTAAGCACATAAATATCCACGTAAGCCTGCCTGATCTCCTACCTAGACACGTGTGCTTACTCAAATATACTCTCCACTTCGTAGATCAGTCAAAACTCCCCAGCTGGATCCCTAGCTGATGGGCCGGACCACGGAGGAGCTGAAGGTCACTGGGTGCATTTACACGTATGTGTCCAACTGAACTTCCATCTCTGACTACCTTCCACACAGAAGAGGGAAAATCTGCTCGACCAAAATTTACCATCTCCAAAATCCACAGTCAGGAGTCCCCTGCTGGCTGATGACAGAGCTACACTCAATTTCATCATGTCCCAGTCCAAACCCCTAACTTCCTAAAATGATGGCAAGCAGGGGAATGACCAAATGTTTCAAGTATGGAGAATGATGACGTCAGAAACCATGCACAACTCGATTTCTCTGTCAGCAGCCAACCCACTACCCCACACCTCTGGTGAGCTCAAAAACTGGAAGAACTGTTAACAGTTTTTCCCTGCTTGAAAGTTGGACACATCTGGCCCGTACATAATTTGGAGAAGGAGAAAGAATTTTAGATAGCTACCATATGATCATCTTGATAAATACTTACTGAACGTTTTATCACCTATATTTACATATTTGGAGAGACTACCCTACATTTATCACCTAAAACACTTGGTCCGTTATATTATTCAGATACTATCTATAATTCATATTCCATGGTTTTTAAATACGTTTCACATATACGTTTCATACGTTCCTTATATAACATAGGAAGTTATTAATTTCCCATTAGTGCATATAATTAAGAACAGACTAGGTCTGCTACACAAATACTGGAGGCTTCTTCTAACGTTATCTTTGGGGTTCATTTTACCTTTTAGGCAAAGCTAACTTATAATGAGGTTCTTTTGGTACTGCAATAACTAAAGCCACTTAGAGATAGTCCAGGCCGCTTAAGTAGTGCAAAAAGTGCCTTATACCTAACTCAAATTTAAAGCAAAATGCACAAGGTTTTGTTTCAATGTATCTATTCTATGAACTCTAAAAATTTCTAAAGGATTTGACACCAATGCAACAGGACTGTAAATTTAATTTCTTTGCCCCCTCTTAAACTTTGTCCTTCCTTTCCCCCACCTCAAATCCCAGTTGTTTGAAAGCAGTATCATAACACTGTTCCATATCATTTATGAACCAAGCTGTGATACATGAGGGCTTGGCTAAGAAGACAAATACTTTCTCTTACACTGCAGAATATGACAGGCAACACAGAAAGAACTGAGAGAGTCCTCCTAGCCAATCCCACCCTACCTCAGTTAAGAAGGCCTGACTCCCAAACCCTTATTCTACTTTCTCAGATTCTAGACCACTGTCCCTGCCCCAGCAGGGTCAGGCTAGCCCTAGTCCCCCTGCTGCAGACCCCCTTCCTCACCCCCTGGACACCTGGAATCCAAAGACTGCACGTGTTGGGCTGCACTGCCTGCTAGCTTGAGCCTAACGCCAGAATGTCCACTGCCTAAGGCAATAAGCAGTGCTGCCACTCTTCAGAAACTCTGCCCTGGCTGCAGGAAAGGGTTTCCCTCCAGCACTTGCGCTGAATCTGTCACCTTCTTCCAGTTCATCACTTGTATGCAGGTCTCAGAACATTCTGCTCCCACACATTAGGCCACAGAATTTTGCCCCAGCCTACAGACGTGACAGCCATCTTTCCACAAGATTGGACAAAACTTTTAAAATAAATATCACTTAATAAGATCATAAATAAAACAGCAGTCCACATGAACGTATAAAGAGCTGCGGTAGTTTCTTTAGTATAGTCTGTCATTTGAAATCTTTGAAAGTCTGAATTTTCTTTTAATTCTAAGATGCTTAGCTCATGGAAAAATTATGTCAGAAAAAACACATACCAAATAAAATATAAATTTTCTTCATTAACGTTTATTCAATTTCTAAGGATGCAAATATTTTTTCCAGGACCAAAGGGAGGAGGGGGAAACCATGAGAATTCCAAACAGTGTGTTACATAGTTTGATAGACTTGAAGGTATGTTTACTGGCCAAATGAATATTCAAAAGATTTGCATTAGATGACTGTCAATTTATACTGGCATTTGAATAACACTAAAATTTTTATTTCTTCACTATGTCATATAAGTGGAGTTTATGAAATAACATGTCATAATCCGGGGCCGATGAAATTACTGCATATTAGTTAATGTCTCGAAACCCCACACCAGGCTCTTATTTCCACATGTTCATCATGTATCATCCTTTTCTTATAAATTTGAAAGTTATAAATAGAAAAGGAAATAAAAGCCTCACGTACTAATTCATACATGGAACTGATAACAAATAAACTGGCTGTTTTAAATAAAATAGCCAGGCCAATAAACTATACAAATTACATGCCACAGACTCCAAGAAGGCAAAGGAGAGAGAAAAAATGAGTCACAATCCATGATGAGGAAGACAAAGCTGATAAATTATACTTCATCCGTCTGGAGTCCAGCAGCTGGGAAATACCATCCTAGTACTACCTTGCATCTGACACCTGAAAATCCCTCTGAAATGAGCAAACAGGTCATTTTCAATCCCTCCAGAGACAGGGCACACACTAACTACCTCCTGAAGCCGTCCATTATTTCTCTGGACAGCTCTGAATGAAGACGGAGCCTTTTTATCATGAAGAAAATAGTTTCCTTCTAATTTAACACAGCACTGCTAGTTCTACACCCTGAAACCACGCAGAATCGGATGACTCTCTCTTCCATTTGATGGCTCTGAAAACAGTTAAACACAGCTATGATGACCCCCCACTCCACTAGACAAGGTAACTCCAACTCCTTTCAAATGTACTCTGTGATCATGGATAGGAATTCCCAAGTCTCCTTGTTTATGTTTTTTTTTTTTGAGGTTCATATTTTTTTTAACATCTTTATTGGAGTATAATTGTTTTACAATGGTGTGTTAGTTTCTGCTTTATAACAAAGTGAATCAGCTATACATGTACATATATCCCCATATCTCCTCCCTCTTGCATCTCCCTCCCACGCTCCCTATCCCACCCCTCTAGGTGGACACAAAGTTAATTGTATCTAGATTTTCTAAGTGTATAAAACATATCCATTCTGTCAATGCAATAAGCAACACACTGACCTATCAGAGCTGAATGCTGGACCCGGCTTTGTCATGAAACTGTACTTCCTTGGAGGAGCGCTGTTTTCTCTCTGGGCTGGAGAAAGTGCCAGACCATAAGGTTTCCTGCTTCAATATCCTACGAGTCTATCTAAAGGGAATGCTTTCAGGAACTTCCCTGGTGGTCCAGTGGGTAAGACTCTGTGCTCCCAATGCATGGGGCCCGGGTTCAATCCCTGGTCGGGGAACTAGATACCACATGCATGCCGCAACTAAGAAGGCTGCATGCCACAACGAAGACCCAGTGCAGCCATAAATAAATAAATACTTACTAAAAATAAATTAAAACAATGCTTTCAATACCGCTTTCATTTTGTTAAAAATTTAAAATTAAATATTTAACCAATACTTTATAATATTAATATTTACAAGGGTCCTTTACTTAATTAAGGGCACTATGTGTAATGCTCTAAAAAATAAGTTAGTTAGGGGTCCCTGGCTATTGGACTATAATGGTGGTCGGTAGGAAGGGAGGGGGAAGACAAATGAATACATAGCTACAAGCACCCTTAAAAAGGTCAAAATGACCTTCTAGTTTAATATTACCTGAAATTAAAGTTAAGCATAAATTTAAGCTTGAGAAGTGTTTATTTTTCTAGGACTGTAACTATGTGACACAGTAGTCACTGGTCATATACGATTACCTAAATTTAAATTAAGTAAAATTAGAAATTAATTTACTCAGTTGGATTAGCCACCTTTCAAGTGCTAAACAGCCACTGCACTGGATGACAGATACAGAACACTTCCATCATAAGAGAAAGTTCTATGGGGCAGTGCTGTTCTAGATTGATTCACCTATGTCTATCTTGCAAACAGAAGACAGCACAGCAAAGACCCAAAACCCTTGGTCTCTTAACGTCACAAACACCAAGGCTGAAATCCTAGTTGTGCCACTTACTTGCTGTGTGACCTTGAACAAGTCATTTAACCTGTCTGAGCCCATCTTCCCACCTATAAAATACTGTCTAAAACTAGTATCTACCTCATGGAGAGTTATGACAATTAAGTGAGATAATGCTGGTTAATTACAGCAGGCAGTACACGGCCTCAAACACTGGCAGCATTCAACAGACGTCAGCTTTCTAGCATAAGCAACTGTATTTATTCACTCATAGGTACACTGAACCTCAAATGAATGCTAAGATTTGAAATATAGAGATTAAAGAAAGAGCTCTCAGGCTTCCCTGGTGGCACAGTGGTTGAGAGTCCGCCTGCCGATGCAGGGAACACGGGTTCGTGCCCCGGTCCGGGAAGATCCCACATGCCGTGGAGCGGCTGGGCCCGTGAGCCATGGCCGCTGAGCCTGCGGGTCCAGAGCCTGTGCTCCGCAACGGGAGAGGCCACAACAGTGAGAGGCCCGCGTAACGCAAAAAAAAAAAAAAAAAGACGCACTACAGCGTTCTGCTAACCAATACACATTTACATCACTTTTCAGTTATTTGTACTATTTATTTACTAATAATCTTCCTTGCTCCAGGAGTCTGAGATGGCTTTAAAAAAATGTATGTGGTAGAAAAGTATAAAATGAAGAGAAGATATAAGGTGGAAAAAAAGAGTAAGAAAATAAAATACAACCAGAGTTGAGGTTTCTACACAAAATGTAGTTAAATACTAAAATTGAAGAATAAATAAGGCTCACAATTTCAGGGCAACCAAAGTAAAGAAGGGAAGCATGATCAATTTTAAGATTTGCAGAGCCCATAGATATTGGCAGTTCCTGCCAACAGTACCATCATTTTGCTGGTCTTGGTTCTTTAAGCATTTTATGTCTTATCTCTCAATTAGTTGTAACCAGCTCTGTAGGATTAGGAACTGCATCTGCATATCTTCTTGCAGACTACACTTGTCCTACCACAGATCTAATATTAAGCCCTCAGTAAATACTGAAACGTAGGGGAACATGACCTAGAATCAGGCTGAGTAACAGGGAAAAACAACTTGGCATTAAAAGTGCAGACCCCGAACTAGGAACTGTCAAATGTAAAGAAATCCTTTACCTGGACCAGTGCCGGTAATAATAACATAACACGAACATATACACCCATACAAACACACACACGAGGGAATGTTACAGAAATCACTACACTCGCAGAATTACTTTTCAAAATGTTCCAACTAAATATTGTTTTATGGAATTCAGAAATATAAATCAAGCCCAGTATAAATGATACTTTGGGTTGCCTCACATGTTGATTTTTTTCTTTTTTTTCCCCTTAACTGAAGCACAAATAGCTAGCCACAAATGTAATTTTTAATGTATTTCTCTATCTACTCACACATGTTGGAAAATAAAGGATGAAAGATCAGCAAACCTGGGTTCAAATCCAAATCAATCATTTCTAGTTGTGCAACCCTGGGCAAATTATTTAATCCCAGCGGCCTCACAGAAAAGACTAAACTGCATCATATATGAAAATCCTTTAAAAGCTACAAAATGCTACATAAATATTACTATAGTAACCAAAAAAAGAAAAACAATTAGTGACAATAATTAGATTTTCACATTGCTGGCTCTTTGTAGAGATCACACCTAAATAGACACTAACCCCAATTTCTACCTCAATGCTTTCCTGTTCTGTAATATAGTTTTGAAAAATGTTAACCCACACACACAGTTTTCCTACATACTGTTTCAGTTACTAGGATCTGGAAAATACATTTTCCTCTATTAAGTGGCTCTCATCAACAGGAAGGTGAGACAGTGGTAAGGTTTATGTCTAGTCATGGCCTCCTCTATTCTAGCAATGCCTTAACTAATGAGTTAAAACAATGAAAAGTAAATGAGACGACTTACAGTTTCTGATTCAAAACTTACTACATCAAGACTGAGGTACTGGCAGAAGGACAGATAGGCACAGATCAATGGAATGAAATTGACAGTTCAGAAATAAAGCTTCACATATACGATCCATTGATTTTTCAAAAAGGATATGAAGCCAATTCAATGGGGAAAATGGTCTTTGTAGCAATGGTGCAGGGATAACTGGGATATCCACAAGGAAAACAATGAAGCTGGACCTCTACCTCACACCATATACAAAATGGATCAGAGGTCAAAATATAAAAGCTAAAACTAAAAAAAAACTCTTACTAGAAAACTGTAGGCGTAAATCTTCTTAGTCTCAGATTAGGCAATGATTTCATAGAAATGACGCCAAACGCGCAAAGTAACAAAAGAAGAAGTAGATAAGTTGGACTTCATCAAAACTTAAAACTTTTATGCTTCAAAAGTAACTATCAAGGAAGTGAAAACACTATCCACAGAATGAAAGAAAATATTTGCAAACCATATATCTGATACGAGACCTGTATTCAAAATAAATAACGCAACTCAGCAACAAAAAGACAAAACTCAACTTAAAAATGGTCAAAGAATTTGAATAGACATTTCTCCAAAGAAGATATAAAAATGTCCTATAAGCATATGAAAAGATGGTCATCATCATCATCATTCAACAGGGTAATGCAAATCAAAACCACAATGACATACTACTTCACACCTGCTAGAATGGCTATCATTAAAAGACAGAAAGTAACAACTGCTGAGGCTATGGAGAAACTGGAACTTTGATACACTGCTGGGAGGAAGGTAAAATGGTGCAGCCACTCTGGAATACAGTCTGGCAGTTCCCCAAAGGGTTAAACACAGTCACTATATGACGCAGCAATTCTACTCCTGGGTATATATCCAAGAGAAATGAACACAAATGTCCACACAAAACCCTGTACACCAATGTTCAGAGCAGCATTATTCACAATAACCAAAAAGTGGAAACAGTCCAAACATCCATCAGCCGATGAACAGACAGATAAAATGGAGTATATCCTCACAATGGAATATTATTCAAAGACATAAATTAAGTACTGATGGCACTACAACATGGATGAACCTTGAAGACATGATGCTTCTTGAAAGAAGCCAGTCACAAAAGGCCACATACTGTATGATTCCGTGTATATGAAATGTCCAGACGGCAAATCTATGGTGACAGGGAGGAGACTGATGGTTGCCCAGGGCTGAGTGGTGGCAAAATTGAGAGGGACTGGGAAAGGGGTGATTGCTAAAAGGTGCCGTGTTATCCTTCTGGGGCAGCCAAAATGTGAAACCGATTGGGACGGAGGTAAGACTGCGAAGACACTAAAAGCCACTGGATTTTATACTGTAAATTACACATCTCAATAAAGCTGTTACAATTAAAAAATAAAGCAGAGCCTGTGTTCAGTGAGTAGATAATTGAAACATAACAATAAGAGTAAAAACTGCTAATATAACTGAATTACATCCTCTTTTTTAGTATCTCCTCCTTTTATTTGCTCAATTAGTAAATCAAAAGTCAAATCCAAACGGATCATTTTACCACAGTCTCTACTTGCAAGAAGTAATAAGGATCTCTGTCAGCTCCATGCTCATAGAGCTAATATAAACTTGGGCAGTATCAGATCATAACAGAATTTGAACTTAGCTTTTCTCTGCAATAAAGAGAAACAGGTTATCCTTAGGATGACAGAAATTTTAATGCAGAAATTTTTCTAGCTAGCTGCCAGTTTTCCACTAACCTCAGGGAAATATAAATGAAAACACTAACACATTTACAGATTTAAAATCTGTGTTTCTGACAACTGTGAAGAGTCCTGAAAGTCACAACTTAGTCATCTACAAGCTAAGCTGGTGTGCAGGGCACTGAGGTCGTGAGCAACTCTAGCCAACAGCCCAGCACCTCCAACTCAGCTGGCGGCACCAAAACATTTACGGATCTGCAGCGGTCTCAGGAGAGAGCCCCTGCAAATGTCATGGGTCAATTATGATATCAATCATAAATGAGAGTAAGGATTTCCCTGGTGGCGCAGTGGTTAAGAATCCGCCTGCCAATGCAGGGGACACAGGTTTGAGCCCTGGTCTGGAAAGATTCCACATACCACGGAGTAACTAAGGCCATGCGCCACAACTACTGAGCCCGTGTGCCACAACTACAGAAGCCTGTGCGCCTAGAGCCCGTGTTCCGCAACAAGAGAAGCCACCGCAATGAGAAGCCTGCACACCGCAATGAAGAGTAGCCCCCGCTCGCCGCAGCTAGAGAAAGCCAGCGTGCAGGAACAAAGACCCAACGCAGCCAAAAAATAAATGAATTTATTTTAAAAAACATAAGACTAAGCAAAATACATTCTACTATTTACAGAGACTACTCTACGTATATAACCAAATTTCACACAAATTATGTACAATTTTCTATGCCCACAGCCCTACAGACCTTATGATTTTATGAACACAAACTGTTTTCTTAGATATATCATAAAGTTTTGTTGTTAAACATTAATTCTAATATTATAATATAAAAAAAGAATTAATTTTACGCAGCCTAAAAAAAAAAACAGTATTATTGCATTTTTACCTCAAAGACAATAAAAAAAAAATGTGAAAAGAAAACCAAAAAATGTATAGGCAGGTGTTTCCTATAAGAAGAAATAATGTAACTTATTGTCAAAATGTTATGTGCATGCTCTTTTAGAAGATTAAGTTTGTTCAAAACCTGAAGAAAAAAAAAAAAAACTTAAAACAATACTGCAGTAGAGGATAAACACATGCTAGTTCCTGCAATACAAATCCAAGAATTGCTCACCTGGACATCACATAAGAGATGCACTGAGACTCAGAAGTCCCATCTCTAACCTGACATACACACAGAACTGGGCTGTACTAGCCTCTTAAGTTCCAGAAAATAAGAATAAACCACACTCCAAGTGGAAGGTGACACACACCCACCCTTACCGAGACAGCTAGCAGATAAAATCCTTCTCCATTCGGATTGCCCGAACACACCCATGCTTCCCCACACGTTATCTTTACCTGCGACAGTGAGTTAACAAGTACCCAAGCCACCAAAAAGCAGGGCTGTGAGAGGCACGTGTCCCAGGAATTGTAACAAAAGGGAATACTTAGGCGACCGGGGATTCTGACTCTATCAGGCAGATGGCTTTAATTACTACACTTCTATAAACTAATTCATTACAGTCAGTAGGACACACATGAAGACAGCACAGCACTTTTAAAAAATCAACCACAAAAGCACTGTTAACCTTGTGCCAAAAACATGCCCAACCAAAATTGTTCTACCTTCTCTTTCTGAAGATAGTGACTACATTCTCATTGAAATATAGATGGGAAGATTTACTATAAACCACAATCAAATATTTGACACCCGAACTCCAAACGCCACAGCAATCCGCTTAATACAAGCACGTGAACGTCTAAGTGAAGAGGCGCAAGCACGCAGGGAACCTGGGGGTAATCACCACTTCCCAGCCAGCCCCAGCACAGCAGATCCTTTGCCAGGGGGAGCACCACAAACATGAAGGTGGGCATGATCTTAGCGTCTGCATGATCAGTCCAATCAACTATTAGGGGTTCAATAAAAGGAGCTAAAGACACTTCACCAATAGTCCTTACTTCTGAAGCAAATTTAGTTACCCAACCTGCACGTGGTTAAAAGGATTTCATTGCAAATTTCCCAAAGCCAGCAAATCAACCAAACAAAGTATCTTTCCTACAATGTTCTATGTCAATATCTCAATAAAAATGGGGGGAAAATAAAACTAAGTAGGTGTCTTTCCTGAGATTGTCTGAGGGGCTTATTATGTGTGACATCTACATTTTTAAATGTAAAACTATTACATATATTTTGCTTACATAACCAGTAATGATACTTTAACTAAGGCTCAATGAAAAAGTAAATCCCCAAATTTCAGATGACACCATAGTTAAGCTTTTCTTTTTTACATTAAATAGAACTATGGTTCAATTATTTAAGTTTATTTAAGTAATAATAACCATTATGTAATTCCTTTCACAGACTCTCCAGTTTTCATGCATGTTTACAATATATCGGTTTAATCTAAGTTAAATTATTATTTGTAGTAAGTCAAGGCTAAATTAGACTAATGCATTAGAAAATAATATATGATAGTAAAGTTGCAAACAGTCTAATCATCACGTTATATGTGGATGTCATTTATCAAAAGTGAGCCTTAAACAAGCTCATCAAAACAAAGCAATTAGTTTATTTTGCCAAGAATCTGTTGTCAAAATTTAAGCAAATAAGTGTATAAACTAAGTTCACATATTTACCAGTTCAGTTGTTTGTAAAAAGGTAACAAAAATAATATATGAGGTAAAACAGTTTATTAAAAAAAAAGATTCAAACCATTAAAACAAATATTATCATAAGAAACAAGGGATTTTAGTTTAATTCAAACTGAAGTTTTTCCACAAATCAATCCACTTACACAAATTGGCCACCAAAGCCTAAACAATGATCTGTCATCTGAAACAGCTTTGATGTAACATAGTCTTAAGTGTGACAAAAAAAGTCTTACTATTAAACAGTTTTTCCTAACAAAGAATCATTTGTTCTAGCTGAGTGAAACTTTCTTCGAATGTTATTATTGCAAGTTTATATACTATATATGACTCTCATGTAAAGAACCATATTAAATTCACCACAAACTTTAAGTCTTATTAGAATTTTTCCTACACAAAATAGCTGTCAACTAGCCACAGAGCCATCTGCAAAACTTTCACTTTCACTAACAACCATAGTTGCTGTCTTTGCTTTCATATAAAAACAAAATCAGTGAAATCAGAAATCACACCCAACAACGCACTCAATATTGGAAACCTGCCCTCTCACCTCTGATGCACACCACCACCAATTTAAACGACAAAAACTCCACGCTGGCCTGGTTTCAACACTGAGTTCACATCAAAACAGAAAGAATTGTCTTAAAACCGCCAAACAGCCATCTTGCAACTACGGCACCAGATGCAAGATACTGTTTAAGGTGGGAGATAGTTTCTCTCCTCTTTCCACTACGTACCTGCACATCATTAATCATTTCTGGGCAAGCACGTTAACTTCCTATAAGTAAACTCAGACCAGAAAGTTGAGGGTATGTGGTCATAAAGGAGAGAGCGTTTTAAATTCAACCTGCCTCCAATCACCCATTCTGACTTAGTCACAAGCCATGACGACAAGAAGTAATGTAAACCATGAAGAACACTGTTTAATGTTCCAGCACTTTTAAAAATCAATTTCCAACAGGATAACAATTGAATAATTATCAAATAGCAAATATTTTAGCCACGCTGTTATTGCACCATTGAAGAAGTCATTTAAAACCCTCACGCCTCTTTCACTAAAAGGTGACTGTATTTGTTACCCTATAATTTCACTACCTTATTTTTATTGCGTTACTCTGTTTTTTGGTGACTCCACTCTACCACTGCAAACATACTTGCGGAATATCCCATTTCTGCAGAGACAACCACCACCACTGTCTTCCACAATCATTAAAGTCCAAACCACAATGATGTTTTTACTAACTAATCAGGCTACAACAACAATAGTTGCGCATCAGACCAACAGTTCAATTACCTCTTCCGCAAAAGATACAAATAAATAAAAATCCGTAAGTACTTACCTACAGTTGGGAGGCGGGTCCAACGTAATTTCTGCAAGTTCCTTCTGAATTCTTCAAAATAAAGACAAAGAAAGTTACATTAAAATGTCTTCACTCTTTTAATATTTCACTAAAATTATACTTTTACACTAGTCTTTCCCGTTTGTATGCTTTTAATTTGAAATACTAATACCGTATAAATCGTCATATACAATACCAACAAAGTAGTAATTTCTGCCACAGTTTTGACAATGCTCCTACAAAGAGTAATGAGACTGGCCACCATCGGTGCTTGCAGCCTGTGTTAGCAACACTATAAGTTCAATGAAAACTTCGTTAAGCCACTGCTAACACTAGCCAAAATTTCTAGTTTAAATTGGAAACGTTTGCCACACTATTTATGGATCATTCCAACTTCTGCTCTGTACTAGAACATCCCATATAGGACGGAAAAATGATCATATTAAGTTGAATCCAAGCATCCTGACTGAGCCAATCAACTGGTAAAGAAAGGATTATCAAGATCTCATTCTAACACCCAAAACCGCTATCAAAGTATAAATGGTATTATTCCCTGAAGCCTCTAGGTTGGAGCAAGTTGAGGCTTTCAAGTTTCAATAAGCCTTACTAGAATGCCTTCATTTTAATGTAACTGCATGAGCTTTGTGCAAAGGGGGGGAAAAAAAGAACTTTTATTTTAAAAACCTGTTTTTGCCCTCATGAGTTATTTTCACCTTTTATTTTTAACTGCACCTAACCCCCTATACATATACAAAGGCTAACAGTGCTACACTGTTTTGTAAGAGTATACTTAGCAACCTTCTATCATTCATGTATTATTAAAAGTAGGCTTTGTTAAGCCTAATTTTTTTAAATTCTCAAAACCATTTCTTCTCCTCTGCCTTGGTTTTAAAATATGAGATTCACTAACTGCTGGATGCCTGCTCTTCTGGTAATGACAGGTGACTAAAAGCACCATAAAAAAATAAGAATTTTAACAAAGACATTTATTCTCAAACAGTTTCATTCTGTGCCTTTTCCAAGACAACCAAAGGAAGCTCAGAATTGGTGCAAATCCCCCAGAAGGACTGCCACCAACCTCCCAAATGAAGCGCATGGTCCAGATGTAATGGTCACTTCTCTAAGCCATGTGACTCAGGGTTGGGGAGGCATTATGAAGTAGAGCAAGCCTAACAAATTTAAAGCCAAAAAAACTACTAATTCTGCTACCCCATTAATTGAGGACTCTTGGGCAAAAAGACTGCTCACACCTGCTCCCTCTCTTTAGGCCTCAATTTTCTCTCCTATAAAATGAAGAGGTTCTAACTAGGACAAATTCCATGACCTCTTATCGTTAGAACATATGATTTCCTTCTAATATGGACTCTGTGATGTGTTTATATGCATTTAAAGTACATATGGTCCAGAATTAAATAAGAGAAATCTCAAAGATTTGATACCCTTTGTAGATTTCACACAAAAATATAAATAAAACAGGCACTTGAAAACAAAATGGGTAAGTCCAGGTTAAAGACAGCAAACTGAGAACACACACATTCACCTCCCACTCCTTCAGGACCCCATGGTAATGGCGGGGGGGAGCAGGTGGAGATACAGAAAATGCAAAAAGGAATAAACAGCAAAGAGAAGGGGGTGGTCACCAAAGGAGGAGAAATTTCAGTGCATTTCTGGAAGACAAAGCAGATGGGTGTAGATCAAACAGGTTGAGATGGTCAAGAGGGGACTGCGGAGTACATAAAGATTAAAAAAGACCTACTATTCGGGGAGCGGGGAGAAAGACAGTCAGAAATCCCAGAAGAGATTACATTTTCTGCCTAAGAAAATCGTAGATCGAACAGGAAGGAAACTCAAACGTAAAATAATTTTAATCATGTAACAGATATTAAGGCATAAAACAGAAAGATTTGACCTATTTCACCTAAATGCTATGACTCACTGGGGAGCCCTGAGATTGTAATATTGGACTTAGAGGAAATCTAATCCTAACACCGTGTTTGGTGTGGCACTAAATATTTAGGTAAACGTACAGACAGTTTATTGGCCTTTTACTTACAGATAAAGCACAGAAGACAGGTTGTAGTTGCACTACACAATGAAAACGTTACTAACCTTGAAGATGTGAAATTGGGTGTAGCTAATAGAAACCAACAAAAAGTGGATGGGGGGCTGTGAGTAGACGGAAAGAAGAAAAAAGGTACTAATATCCCCATTTTACAAACTAGGGAACCAAGGAATACTGCTGAAATGTGAGGGAATAAGAAATAGTGGCTTAACTATATTATTTAGTTTAGAAAGACAACCAATACTCTTTCTTTTAAATATAACTATCATTAACCGGGAGGAGGGAAAAAAAAAGAAAGCAGGTGAACAAGCTACATCCTCAAATTTCATAGCAAGGAGACAAAAGATATTATTTAAGTTAACAATTCAACAAGCAGGTATATGCATAAGATTTAGGGTTGTGCAGAAAACCAGAAGCAGGACAAACCAGAGACAGCTAAAGGAATGCAACTGGGACAGGGAGAGTGTTTCAACAAAAAACTGTTGCTTTTCATTAAAAATGTCTCTGTGCTGTTTAATCTGTTGCCAGAAACATGAATAACTTTCATAAAATTTTTCTATTTAAGTACCGTTGATTTACAATATTGTGTTAGTTTCAAGTGTACAGTAAAGTGATTCTGATATATACATATATATATATACGCACATACCTATATGTGTGTGTGTATACACATATATATACTTTCGTTTTTATTCTTTATTTTATTTTATTTTATTTTATTCTGCGGTACGCAGGCCTCTCACTGTTGTGGCCTCTCCCGTTGCGGAGCACAGGTTCCGGACGCACAGGCTCAGCGGCCATGGCTCACGGGCCCAGCCGCTCCACGGCATGTGGGATCTTCCCGGACCGGGGCACGAACCTGTGTCCCCTGCCTCCGCAGGTGGACTCTCAACCACTGCGCCACCAGGGAAGCCCTATACTTTCGTTTTTAAAATAAGAGGACCAAAAGAACAGGCATTCATTCAAAAGAGTATGCTTAAACTGTCAAAGAAAACTATTTTTAACATAAAAGAACTTCTTTGGGATCTTCAAATAACTCATCTTGCTTTATACTTATACTGTCCCTTTTGGTTTAAAAAATTGATGTCATAATTTTGTCACATAATTCTATAATGGAACTTGAAACCCCTCCAGATATCTATAATTCTAAATCTAATTATTCAATACAAAAAGCAATTTATAAACTTGCAATTGATAAACCTGACAATTCTGCGCAGGGAGTCAATATACTATAATATATTTGGAGCCACTGCTACCAAAGAATGGCTGTATTTCTCCTGACAGAAAAGATTATACGAAGAATTGCTATTTAAACGGTTGCAAGACGTCCTGCTGTTTTCAATAACAGCAATTCAATTCTATCTCAAAAGTTGTAATCATGGTATGTATTAAGTTTCTCAGTCTTGACACGCGCGGTAAGGAAGGCAGCTATTTCAGGCACTGTCCCTTAGGGTGACGAAAAATGAAAAAGTATCAATAATTCACACTTACCGTGTACCTTTTACATGATGATCTTAGGCTATTAAAAGTGAATTAAATAACTCTCACAGAATTTTCTAAGTATTACCGTTTTATCAGTCCCCATTTAGGATACTAAGGTTAGTAACTGTACACTGGTAAGGTGAAAAGACAAGCAATTATCTTGCTAAGTCAAATAAACAAAAAGACCTCTCCTCTCTCTTATCAGAACTTTTAAGACAAAATCCTTTCTTGAGACATAAATCAACTAGACAATTGCCTAACTCGAATTTCTGTCCGGCAGTGCCACTTCCTTAGTCGTTATGATACAGAAGTCAGTGACTGCACATGGCTACGGAGTCAAGTCAGAAGCAAAATGCAGACTAAATTTCAGCTTGTAAGACTTCACCCAATACCTTAAATGTTCCAGGAATGGTAAGAGTATTGCACGTGACTGTCATCTGCTAAAAAGAAAGGGGAGTGGAGGACGGGGGCCACAATCATGATTCATTCAGCCTTGACTGAAGAAAACGGCACCAAAACGACAAAAATGGAGGCAATATGAAACATTCATTTTAACACCAACATATTGGACTTATGGTTCAGAAAAATGAAGCGGTGTATAGGTACTGACATGTTTAAAACACAAACATATTTTAGGCTAAAGAAAATTCAGTAACTTACTCAGGGCCAAGCAGGACATGAATATATGACATGGGGATTCGCAAAGGTGTTTGCTTAACAGTTATTATTTTAAAAAACCTTCATCCACTTAGATGACTTTCTATATTCCCCTACCGTCTGCATTCCTCAAAACCTTCCAAAATGAACTCATTCTCAAGAAGAAAACATCATGCAACTAATTACTAAAATTTTTAAAATCTCAAAGTAGTCTCTGAATTAACCCAGAAAACACAGAGCCATTGCAAGCAATAAACCTAGAGTTTACTTCTGAATGGTGATACACACCACGCACCTGTGAATCCAAAAGACCACTGATTCTTAAGACACCCTAAATTAATGATGGTGCACATCAACTGTAAGATGCATCCTGATTTCAGGAACATTAAAAAGTTTTTAAATGCACATTCAGAATCAAGAAAATACAATAATTATGGAAGATTATCTATAAAGAGTATTACTTCATTCTTATGTGGAAAACAAACTTAGATGAGCCCATATAATAGAAGTTCACATTGGAATACATGTACACTGAAATCAACCTTTCAACCTAACAAAAATGTAGAGTCTAAAGCTAAGTATCATCCCTAGGACAGTATTATATTGTATCCAGTAAAATCACAATGTCCACTCTGAACAAAGGTAGCATGCAATAAATGTGATTTAAAATTCACATTTACAGGGACTTCCCTGGTGGCGCAGTGGTTAAGACTCGGAGCTCCCAATGCAGGGGGCCCGGGTTCCATCCCTGGTCAGGGAACTAGATCCCACATGCATACCGCAACCAAGAGTTCGCATGCCACAACTAAGGAGCCCGTGAGCCGCAACCAAGGAGCCCACCTGCCGAAACTAAGACCCGGTGCAACCAAATAAGTAAATAGATAAATAAATATTTTTTAAAATTTACATTGACAGTACAGTCAATTCAATGAAGAGCTCAAAATAGATGTTTTATTGAATTGACTAGTCCATTTAATGAAATCATCAAAATTTGTTACTTCAGGTATAGTCCAACTACAAATAAGACAAATATATATATACAAAACAAATATAATTAGAGGTATAGCAAATATACCAACAGTGATACAGACGTTATCGAGAGAACAGACCATGATAAGAGCATGCCAATTTTTTAAGAAACAAATTCAAGCCAAAGAGGAGCAAAAATGCATCAAAGAAGTAACTAAAATCTCCCTCTTAACTCTGAAGAAGACAGAAATTAATTTTTACCATAGTTTAAATAAAATTTCCAGGAATTCCCTGGCGGTCCAGTGGTTAGGATTCTGCACTTTCACTGCTGGGGCCCAGGTTCTATCGCTGGTCAGGGAACTAAGATCCCACAAGCCGTGGAGCATGGCCAAATAAGTAAATAAATAAATTTCCCATTTAGTATTTTCTGTATCCAACATTACTTTTCTGTAATACCTGAAAACTGAAATTTTTTTTCAAGAAAACATGTTTCTACACCTAATTATTAATTCTACAATTATAGCACATTTTATGCAATTGAACATCTATGTGCAAAGTACTTTTCTTGAGTTACTATAAAAATCTGAGTTTTTCTAGTTTAACAAACAGCGTTAAGTCCTCAGAGTTTAACATATACCTCATTTTCCTAAAGTTTATCAAATGGACTTGGAGAAATATCACTGTAGACTTTAACTGGCTGTGAGGACGGGACCGTTATTATCCCCATTTCACAGAAGATAAAGCTGAGGTCTAGAAATGTTAAACTATGCATCTAATATCACAGAGAGACTAAATGCCAGAACCTAGAATCAAACCCGGATCCAGATGATTAACTCTGGCTCACAAAAGGACACTATTTGGAAAAGACATCTCATCTGAATAAAAATCATTTATCAATAACAACAAGTTAGAATTTTATTTTGAAACTGCCTCTAACTTGGATCTTCTGAACACATTAGTACCGGGACTCTAATCTCCACAGAAGATCCAACTCTTACAACAAACTCAAGATCTAAGGCAGCCAGTAAAAAACTATCGTGACCCTATTACATTAGGCACTGTGGTGAATTAAAGATGTTAAGTCCCTGCGCTCATGAGTCCCAATGTTTTCCTCAGTTGTTAGAACTTAAGCAGAGACGGTGGGGGGAACAAAATTAACTTCACTATCAACTAAATTGGGGAAAAGGAAAAGGGAAGAATTAAGTTTTTTGTGTTGGGTTTTTTGGGGGGTTTTTTTGCTTAAAAAATTAGCAGTGAAGCAGCATTTTTTTATTTAAAACAAATAGTAAATGACTAAGTCACTTCAGACACTGTCCCGTAAACCACCCAGAGACCGTCTAGAGGAAGGTCATCAATCACAGTTTGAAAACCACAGATTCACAAGAATATATCTGTCAATGGAGGGATTTTTTTTCAGCCAGGAAGCAACTCAAAAGACCCTTCTTACTCTCAGCAGTGCAGTAATACCTATTGCTATTATGAGCCAATCAGACACTGACTGATTAGTGTTTCTCCATTTACATGGGCCACAATCTGTACTTGAGTACCTCCTACCCACCCACACCCACCTCCTTTCCTTCATCTAAACGCCCTATTTTCTCCATCCCCACCTTCCTCATCCGCTCTAACTCCACCCGCACTTCTCCACAGCAGGGCATTTTGTGTTACCACCAGGTCCACCAGCTGAGGCCTCCTGGATTTGTGGTGTGACAACAGAAACAAACTGAACCCTTTCCCCATGCTGGCATATTCGCGTATAGAGGCTCGAAGGTTTAAAGTTCAAGGCTACCTGACTGTCACATAGCTCTTTCAACAGAGGTCAGGGATCAGCAGCACACGTCTGGAAAAGGGAAACTGAGTACCCTAGTCCCTTGGAGCAGGCAGCTCACCGCGTACCATCACGCCAACACCTCTCCCTAGAAAGTCACGTCCTGCCAGGGGCCTGAGAAGGTTCTTCCCAATCCTGTGGACTGACTAGGCCAGAGAGAAACAAGGTCCACTAGCCTACATGGTTTATAATCTTTGGGATGGGTTCCCCCTAATTCATACTACCGAGTAAAGTATAAAGCTACCATTCAACATTCAGACATTCCACTATGCCTAAAATTTAGACTGCTTTTCTTTACACTTCCTATTTGATATAAAAAAGGTATTAAAACAAGAACAGTACATCACAGGACCAGGCAAGATTCTACTAAATTCAATTCACCTTTAAATTATTTACCAAGAGATATTCTGTAACGTAACAATATTAGAGCAGATTTGCCTGCTGAGTCCAATGACATGCCAATCATCATAAGCAATTGATGTGGCAATAGGGAATCACTCAAATATCTTCCTTCCAGATCTAGCTATTCTCTGGAGAAAAAGAAAATCTGTATCGAGACTGAACCACTGCCTAATATGATGAAACCAAGATGCATTTGTTACTAAACTCCTGCATTTCTCACTTTACTAACAGGGAGGAGCAGGAAATACAGTACCATCCAATAACTATTTCAATGGACTCCCACTCTTTATTCTCTGCTACTGAACAGAATAAAATATTAATGGTCAAGGAACCATAAATCAAATCATCACACTTTTACATGCATTTTCCTATACATACTCACCTAACAATACATAAACACACACACATGCACACACACGCGCGCGCACACACACACACACTATGTATATGTACTTTATAAATTTGCCACGCTGTTTAACTGACTTTAAATACCAAAAAGTTCATATTGCATACAGTTAAAACCATGAAAAAGAAGTAATCTTGAAGAAGAAAGAAAAGTCCATGAACTTCATGGTCCACATCCCAGATAAATGACTAAATGCAAGAGAAAGATAGAACTTAAGATGATAAACTGATACGAAAACCAAAGAGGTTACAATAATTGAGGTACCTTTTAGCACTAGTTGACAATTTAGCAGCTGTTTTGCTGGATATTTTTCCCTCCTTTTTCTTGGGCTGAACTTGCTCTCTTTCTGGCTCTTGCTGGACACTTTCACGTTGGTCTCCATCAGAACTTCCTCCACTAGTGCTTGGACTGTCATCAACTCTTTGTGCCTCAGTGGACATTTTAGATCCTGGATTAGAGAGTTAAAAATCATTTATTCAGTTGTGGGAGGACTGCAGTAAGGTACCTCAAGAAGAGATAGACAGTGAATCTTAGAGGAACCAAGGAAAGCTCACTATAAAATGAATGACTTGGTCACTTTACAAAACAGCTTTGGGAGTTGCCAAAACTTTTCTTTCATCCATTCAAAGTGTACTGAGGAGGGAAATGAAAACATACAAAATATATACACAAAATGCTCACAGCAACATTATTCATAGAACCAAAAAGAGGAAACAACTCAAATGTCCACTAACTGACGAACAGATAAACCAAGTGTGGTATATCCAAACGATGGACTATTACTCAGCCACATAAAGGAATGAAGTATAGTATCTACATGTTACAACATGGATGAATTTTGAAGACATTATGCTAAGTGAAAGAAGCCAGTCACAAAGGACCTCTAACTGCATGATTCCATTTATATGAAACGTCCAGAATAGGTAAATCCACAAAGACAGAAAAGTCAGTAAGCGACTGCCAGGGGCTGGGAGTGAGGAAAGAATGGGAAAGGGCTGCTAACAGGTGCAAAGTTTCCCTTTGGGGTGATGAAATGTTCTTAAATTAGATAATGGTGATGTTGTACAACTCTAAATATTCTAAAAACCACTGAGTTACACATTTTCAAAGAGTGAATTTTACATTATGTGAATTACACGGCAATAAATCTGTTAGCCAAAAAAACCTGAGGGCCTACTGCCCACCAGGCACTCTGCTAGGCCCTTTGGTCCCACAAGCATGAGAAATCTGATCCAGTGGGTAAGCCAACTTGCTAAGGGCTGTAACAGAGGTTAGTAAAAACAGCCGCAAGAACAGAGGAATGGGGCACACTTTCGCACCAATATCACGTGAATACATCCTCCGGGCTGGGCTAAGGTTAAAATCCTCTAAACCAGTCAATTGTTTGAAGTAACCTTTGTGATAACAGAAGAACACAGAGGCCTCCATGACTCTAGATAAAAACTGAGCCGTATCACAGTGCCAGCGCCGATCCAACAATATACCAAGCAACCACGTTTCACAGGAGATGAAGGCTTTATGGAAACAATGAAGGGTTCTTCCCCCCCCCCCCGCCAAGTCTGGATGAAATATCCCTGAAGGCTTTCAAATTCCCTGTGCCCTGAGTTCATGCTCCACAAGAACTCTGATTACCAACTCAATTTCCTCAATACCTTGGTACACAGGTACTGTAAGTTGTTATAACCTAGATAACACAAAAAAAGTGCCAGTCCTCTTCACAACTGTCATTCTATCATAATCAATTTCTGAGTTTGAGCACCATGAATACATCCCTTGTGACCCGGCTAGGTTAGAGTTTACTGACAAGTCCAAACCCAAACTGACAAAACCCACACCCAGACTCTCAACGATGTTACTGTCACCTCATAACCACCTGAGATGGTGCAGCTACCTTCTGAGGTACCTCTTCCTTAAAAAACAAAACTACCTTTAAGAAGTGACATTAGGGGCTTCCCTGGTGGCGCAGTGGTTAAGAATCCGCCTGCCAATGCAGGGGACACGGGTTCGAGCCCTGGTCTGGGAAGATCCCACATGCCGCAGAGCAACTAAGCCCATGCGCCACAACTACTGAGCCTGCGCTGTAGAGCCCGTGAGCCACAACTACTGAGCCTGCGCGTCTGGAGCTTGTGCTCCGCAACAAGAGAGGCCACGACAGTGAGAGGCCCGCGCACCACGATGAAGAGTGGCCCCCGCTCGCCGCAACTAGAGAAAGCCCTCACACAGAAACGAAGACCCAACACAGCCAAATTAATTAATTAATTAATTTTAAAAAAAAAGAAGTGACATTAACAACACAAAATATACCTTTAAGAATCACAGATAAATGGGACAAATTCCTTTTGAAAAAGATACTATGTTACTCTCAACCAAATCAGGACTTGAAATAAAACTGTATTTGATAGATCGAGAATAAGAATCAATACGTAAAAGGACACCTCAAATAAAGCACTGTTTTTTATTACTATAATCGGTCCAAATGTATAGCTAGCTGACAATGATTAAAATTCATCATCACCAAAGATTTAACTTGTAGCTTGCTCTAAATCAAAGTGATTTCCTAATACAGACCTTTAAGTGGTTGAAATTCGTATGGTAACACAAACCAAAAAGCACTGCAAGAGAACGGAGGAATCAGGAAGTAGAGGGGGTGAAGAGTCAACAGAAATTCCTGAACGCCTTCAATAAGACAACACGCAAACACAGCACCACCACCCTCTCACCCTCAACAGCCCCCTCCTCCATGCAGCTCTGAAACACACAGGGAACCCTGACTGCTTTTCTCTCTACCCTGTAAATGGAGAGCATGAGTCTCCACAGCCGTGACATCTTTTATGAGCACTAAAGTCACTTAATAGAATCCTGAAACACACAGGGAACCCTGACTGCTTTTCTCTCTACCCTGTAAATGGAGAGCATGAGTCTCCACTGCCGTGACATCTTTTATGAGCACTAAAGTCACTTAATAGAATCCTGAAATTTTATATCAGTATGTTTCACATCTAGCTCTAACCGTCCTAACGTATTTCTTGCTTTTTTTTCCTTTCATTGCTATTTCACTTAAATTCTCACCCTTGGATTTAACACTGATTTCTTTTTTCAGCTTACTTCTTTCAGTAAAAAAAATATATCAGAAGTTGAAAACCTTATAAGTATGTATATAAGAGCATGTTAGATAGAGCAGATGTGCATGCGAGTAAGAAAGAGAAGAATTCTCAGAGAAAGGCCCTCAGACACAGCAAAATGCTGCTGGCAATATTTTGAGATATGTGAAATGAGTGAGAAATTATTTTATACGTCTTAAACCAGAAGCAATCCATTATATGACAAACATATGGAAACCTAAGTAAAATTCTTTTTTACTGAAACTCCAGCTTCAGTTTAATAAACTATGCCTAGAAATTCAGTTGTATATTACATTAGTTATAAAGCTACACGTTCATCTTAATAATTTTATTTATGTGTAACTACATAATATCTAATAATGCCACAAGTATATATAATTACTTAAAAGACTACTCAATGATATAATCTGGGCCATAATCTGAAACCCAAATTTCAGAAACTGCTCCAGAATATCAGAAGACTAAAATTAGTCTCACTAGAGAACTATTAAAATACCCAAATAGATGTATAATTTCTACAGTTTCACAATAAGGAAAAAAGATTATTTCCACTTTGGACCTAAGATACCTTATTTTGTCCAAATCTTAACCTACAGATGATAAATTTGCTCAAGGCCACGAATAACCACTATAGAAACTTGTAGAAACAAAGTTTTCATATCTTTTTCAAATATCAAGAGTAAGGGGAAATTCTGTGGCTGTTGGTTTTTGAATGCCTGCTTACGCAAAAAGTATGGGGAAAAACTAAGTGACAACTAATCTTTATGAAGAAAAAACTGTCTATAAGCATTTTAATTAGTTACAAGACTGGTGTTTTGTCTCTCTAAAGTACAAATGAATGAAACTTCCTGAATTAAAACTCTCTAAATGTTATCTTCTAAATCAGCACTTTAAAATCATCTATTAACATTAATTCCTAAATAGCTAATTTGATCCAATTATCTAGAGTGAAGATGAACTTGAATCCCGCCGTTATAAACATAGAGCTACTCTTCCATGATAGTTTCAAAGATATTAAGATACTTAAATTTTTGCCTTGTACTCAAAGTAAAACTTGGCTTCTAAACATAAAATAGTAAAGTAGAACTTTCCTCAAATGCGGGTTATATTAAGAGTTTAGATATCGTTCTTTCTTCAACACACAAATTACCTAAACCTGTATTAGCAATGTACTCCATATTGTAAATTACAGTCTTGGAAATTAGCAACATCCAAAATGAAACTCACATGTTCCATAAAAATGAAATGATTTGGTTATAAATATTACTGATAACATAAAAACAACCATAGTCACTCCATAAATCCGGATTACTGTCCAGATAAGCCTTATAAGTGTACCTCATCGTATAAAACTGCAAAAGCAAATGTTCCTTTGAGCTTTTACAACAGGAAAACGCGTAATTCTGTCATCTGATTTCTTGCTATTTGTCTTCCCACTCACGTTTCCAAACTTTTCTAAAATGTAAAATAATTTATATTATATGCAGAATATCGAGCAATAGCCAGCTTTGCACTTACCTGCAGAGATATTTATGCATGAAATAATCGTGGAACACCAAAGTTTTGAGGAAAAGGTGCTATGTCCTGGAGGGGACCACCTTTCTATAATGGGCTATGACATTATATGAAAACCCTCTGTCATTGGCATCAGCCCACATACAAAACTCTAAACAGCCAAGGAGCATCCAAACTGAGTAAACACAAATATTTAGATTCCCAAGGTCCAGACTGAATTACCACCTATTCAGAAACATACATTTTTAGGAATCAGGGATTTTAAAGCAACAACAACAACAACAACAACAAAAAAACTAAGAAGAACTTAATATCTTTCTGAAAGGCGAGATACTCTTAAGGTAAACCCTAGCATTTCCTTTTGTACTCTTAAATAGAAATATTTGAGTAGACGCTCAAGAATACAGAAGGCAAAACGATGAATCTTGAAGACATGCAAATAGGTCTAACAGCCACCGAGCACAGGATGAGGTCTTTCTAAAGCGGCCTTAATTTCCTTAAGGGAAGATGGATTGGACATTTCTGGTCGGTCGTGGGAAAAAAAACACAAGAAGCTACGCTTTATCTTCATTAGAAATGGTAAAGGGCAAAAGGATCAAAACACTAAGAGAGAAGAGAGAGGGAGGGGGGAGAAGAAGGGGAGGGCGGGGGGAGAATCCAGTTTCGAACCAGGCCAGTGGGAGCTGCAGAGAAGAGGTTGGAGAAAAATGGGCTTGGGCTCCAAACTGTGACAAGCGCTGGGCTTCACAAAAGACCAGGACAACACACACTCCACACCAGGGCAAACACAAACACACCCCACCGGGTCTCCAGGCGGGCCCCGGGGGGGCCAGACCCTGCACTCGCCCGGAGAGACACCATGTGCTGCAATTATGCAATTAGTGAAAATAGCAGAAGACCGAGCCGGGCACTTTCCACCGTGACATTTATCCTGTACTTTTGCAAAGACTTAGTTCCAGGATGCGGCTGGAGAGGGATGGGGAACCGAGAACGGAAGGGGGTAGAGGATGGGCAGGGAGGGAAGAGGCAGGAGGAGGGGTGGATGGGGAGGAGGGGGAGGGGTGGAAAGGGCGAGAAACCGGGGCAGGAGGCTCGCGGGAGGGGGCGCGGGGACGGGGGCACGCGGGGCGCGGGGAGGGAACCGGGTCGCGAGCGGCGCCGAGGGGAGCGGGGGGTCGGGGCGGGGGCCCAACGGGTACCTGAGGGAGGGGCGTCCGCGCAGGTCGCGAGCTCGAGCCCCAGCCCGGGGAGAGGAGTCAGCGGAGGCGCGGGGGAAAGGGGCGCGGAGGAGGCCCCGGTGACGGGATGTCCCCTCGGACCGTCCGGTCACCGAACCCGGACCCGCGCACCGCGCACCGGACCGCCCGGCCACGCCTGTCCCCGCCGCGCCCGCGCCCGCCCGGACTCACCCCCGGCGCCGCCGCCGCCGCCCCGGCCGTTCCAGCTCCGGCTCCCGAGGCTGCTGCCCGCGGCTGTCGCTGTGGCCGCCCCTGAGTCCTGAAAAGTGGAGCCACCGCCTCCGTGAGCCGCCGCCGCCCGGCCGTCCGCGCGCGCGCCCGCGACTGCGCGTGCCCGCGTGCCCGCCCGGGAGAGACCGCGAGAGCGCGAGTCCCACGTCGGCCCGCCGCGCCGCGCGCCTCCCTGCCCCCTCCCCGCTCCGCCCCTCCTCCGCGGGCGCGCGGCCGCGAGGGGGCGGCGGCGGGCGCGCGCACGGCGGGGCCCCGCGGCCGGGCGAGAAGGCTGGAAGGCGGCGCGGAAAAGTGAAGTGACAGCCGGGTCCCGGGAGCGGGCAGCGGCGGGAGTGGGCGAGGGGCGTCCCATGGAGAAGGAGCGGCCGGGACCGGGAGCGGGGTGGGTGGGGGGAAACAGAGGCTGCCGGGCGGGCCGGAGGGAGGGGACGCGGGGACCTTGACGGGCACGCGCGTTAAAGGCAAACACTGGCCGGGGGTGGGGGGGAGGGGGCTTGCCCTAAGGCGAAGCAGGGGCGGCGTGTTACCCCCGGCCACCGCGGCCCTGGCTTCACACTGGCCTCGAAGCTTTCTCGAAGTGGTTACTGAACTGACCCTGTTGACACACTAACCGCAACTCGGACGCGTGGTGTCCACGTGCACCCAGGATGGAAAACTTAGCTATGGCCTGGAAAGTTCGCCTAGGCTAAGCCAGCCTCTAAACCTGACATTGCAGCACGAGGGTCCTTCTGCCTTCAGGGCCCAGAATGTGGGAGCCAAGAGCTTCCAACCATTCATCCCCGGTATACTGGGGAGAGAGTGCGGCACGCGGGGGTGGGGGTGGGGGGTGGGGGTGGGGGGTGGAGCACTCCCAGAGCGAGTGGGATGCTGCCCTAAGGTCCACTTGAAGGGTTATGAGAACAGGAGCAGTGCTGTGGGCGACCCGAGGAAACATTAGGTCCCCCTATCATCTTCACCCCAGATAACCATTAAAAAAAGAAAAACCTATGTCTGCTATGCTAAGTCGGCTTCCACAAAATTTCCCCCACCTCTGCAACTCAAGCAGCCATGAGACCCCAGAGGACAGGAGAAAGTCGAGATCTGTACATATGTCTAGAACTGAACAAATGCCTTCTTCAAGAATTGACTATTACCTTTATAACATCTCTGAAAATTGGTTCTAGGCTCCATGAATCACCACTGAGCAAAACGTGGGTTTGCTCTGTGTATCAGTCAAGGACATCAACAGGCCCTGTTACCCTTAAGCTCTAAAATATGTACTGGAGGATTAGAAATTACCATATCCTGGGCTTATCGTTGATTATACAGCCACCTCTCTCTCACACATGGTGCAATATATTGGTAGGTAAAGATGACGTAAAATGCATCGTATTTTTTTAATACTTAGAATATGACCAAGTTAAAGTATTTCATAGACTGCCTTAAATGTCTACATAACTTATTTTACCTCATGAAATCCGTGTGTATTAATATTCTCATTGTATTGACTGTGTTTCAGTATGTTTTGCAACTGTCTGGTGAGGATAGATGACAGAATCCCCATTTCCTAGGTTTCTGTGCTTTTCTCCAAATAAACTACTCTTTTGTATACTCTTAGGTGTATATCCTGTTGGTTTCTGTTTGTTCACAATGACTATTTTGTAATAAAGTACTCTTCTGTTACAGAAAGTTATCCAGGTTGACTTTTTCAGTCCTGGTCATTGGCAGCTGGGGGCCAGGGATGCAGAAATGGCAACTTCTAACTTTATGAAAGGACTGGAAAAGGCTTCACTGCTCAAATGCTGAAACTGTAGTTGCTACAGGACTTCATTTATCTGTAGGTGTTTTAACTGCTATATACTCTTCACTGAGTTTAAGAAGGGCATCATAATACAAATCACATTTGTCGAGTACCGGGCACTGTCTAGGTGGTTGGGATATGACATCTCCTCTCAGAGCTTTTCTATCATTGACTCGTTGTTTTACACACTACATCCAGTTCCTCAGCAAATTCTGTTAACTCTGCTTTCGAAAATATATCCTGAAAGTATCCATTTCTTCCCATCTCCCTCCCCACAGCTAATTCCCTGGTCCAAGCCACCATCATCTCTCAGCAACAGCCTCTTACCTGATCTTTCTAATTCCCCTATCCACTTCCCCACACACCCCAGCCCCCATCCTACACACAACATAGGTTGAATATGTGATCCTTTACAACATAGGTTAGAATAGGTCTCTCCTCTTTTCAAAACCTCAGGTGGCTTCTTATCCTAGAACCACAGCCAGAGACCTTACAAAGGCTACATGCCACTACAGGATTTGACTGCCACCCCAGGCAGGACCCCTCTGACCTCACGTTGTATGACTTGCCCCTCTTTTCTCCCTCCAGCTGCACTGGTCTCCTTGCTAGTGTGGAACGCACCAAACATTTCTCAACCAACAGTTTCCTATCTCTGTAACATGCTTCCCTCCCCCAGCGCCTCCTATCTCCCTTCTCTGCTTTATTTTTCTTCATGAGCATCATAAGAAATCGGAAATAACATACTTTTTACTTATTTATTTTAGTCCTCCCCTTCTCCTCTGCTCCTGTGTCCCTCTCCCCTCTACATATAAGTACTTTGGAAAGAAGGATTTCATTGGCTGGGGTTCATTGCTATATATATATTCAATAAATACTAGTTGAGTGAATGAAATTGCCCTCTTTCAGTTGCTGGCATGATAGACATTATTCTAATTTCTTCAATAACAACATTAGCATTTAGCGTGTTCTTAATTTGTGCCAGGCAAAATGCTAGCACTTTACATATACTAGCTCAGAAACACCCCATAAGGTTGGTTTCATTCAGTCACTTGCACTTGAAAGATGAGAACACTGAAGAGAAGGGGAATGAAATCACTTGCCCACAATCACACAGCATATCCGGGATCTGGAATCAGCAGTTTGGCTCTAGAGTCTGTGAATGTCAGGACACTCCAGCATGAGTCCAGTGTTAAAAAAAAATAGATTTTACTTGATTTTCTCAGTTTCTCTCCCCTGAGACTTAAACTTGGTCTCCAAAACAAATAGCTCACCTTCCTTCGATTTCCTGCTCTGGTCCATCAATGCATCATCGTGAACTCCCTCCCTCCTCTCCTACACTTCTTCTTTCTAGGCTTTAATATAGAGCCTACCTTTTACCCCCTAGAATTGGCAAATGGGAGTGTTTTTGTAGGTCTCTTCTTATAACTTTCGTTACTGCCAGCTTTGTGAGTAGCTAGAGTCACCATTAGTTTTCTAGTTTGACTAGAAAGGTGATGAAAAAGACCTCTCTGGGGATAACTGGGCTGGATTTCAGCAAAACACATCACCCTGGTAGAGCTGCTCCTTGGTTACGCAACTTCTATTCTCATTAGGCACCCAATGATCAGGGGTTGTTAAACATTTGGATTGTACCCCTTGGAGGAAATATCAAAATATCATTATTAGTCTGTTTACCAAACTAATAATGGATCCTGAGAGAATGGGATAAAAGTCAATAATCTTTTGCTTACGGCCTCGTTTGAAAGGGGCTATAGGCACCCTGTGGTCCCTCTGAATGTCTTGGATATTTAAGAACCCTGTGGGAAAATTGAAGCCCCATTAGAGCTGAAACCCAAAGACCCCACTACCTAGTATAGCACCAACACAGAGGCATGCATTGGGTGTTTAACAAATGCTTGTTGCCCAGATGAATAAATGAATTAATTCTTAACAGAGAATGGAAGGGGTTGAGGACAAATTGTCCTGACTTTCCCACTTGGGCCACCATGTACAGTTGTGTATGTTGCACAGTGCAAAACATCAGATGGCACCATTCACATAAATGAAGATGCAAACACAGAAGTCTGGCTGTTCCTCCCACCCCAGCCCTGGCCCAAGAATGGTAGTCAATCTCAAAGACGGCCCCAATGATGCCTGCCTCCTGGTATTCACACCCTGGTGTAGTCACTTCCCACATCCTACTAAGGTTGGTTGGTATTCCACTGAGATGGGATAGTACATCACTACTGAGATTATAAAAGACATTAGGGCTTCCATCTTGGTCCCCTCTGTCCCTCTGTCTCTCTCTCTCTTTTGTCACTCACTTTGGGAGAAGGTGGCTGCCATAAGGTGAGTGGCCCTATGGAGACACCCATCTGACTACAAACTGAGGTCTCCCCCTGATACCCACATGAGTGACCTAGAGTCCTTCCACCTTAGCTGAGCCTTCAGATGATGCCACCCCACTGGACACCTGCAGTGCAACCTCATGAAAGACCCTGAGCTGGAAACACCCAGCTAAGCCAGTCTTGAACCTTGAGATAATCAACGGTTTCAGGCACTAAGTTTTGAGGGTCATTTGCTGTACATCAATAGGTAGTAGAGACTCACTTGAGTCTGCTACTTTTTCTTGCAAATATTCTCCCCGTCAGTCACAGCAGTGTGCCTCCCAATATCCTACACTGTTTAAAAGCCCCTACTTTGCTCTGAGCAACTCAAGGGCAGAGACCAAGGATTATTTATCTCTGTGTCTACACTTTAGGATAAAGAGTAGGCACCCCATAAGGGCTGGTCAAATCAAGGAATATACCTGCTATTCAACTGCCATTTCCTCAATTTATGGAACTTTGGGAGGTAGGTTTCTTAGTGTGCTATGTCTTTTATTTCAACAATCATTTCAAAGAATACACGAGCTCTTTACTATGACTTAGAAGTTCAGAAGTATATTAACGAATATTTTCCAGAGCTTTATGAACATTCTGGCCCTCTCAGCAGATCCCATTAAGAAAAATTATGGGGCTTCCCTGGTGGCGCAGAGGTTGAGAGTCCGCCTGCCGATGCAGGGGACACAGGTTCGTGCCCCGGTCCGGGAAGATCCCACATGCCGCCGAGCGGCTGGGTCCGTGAGCCGTGGCCGCTGAGCCTGCGCGTCCGGAGCCCGTGCTCCACAACAGGAGAGGCCACAACAGTGAGAGGCCCGCGTACCGCAAAAAAAAAAAAAATTATGAAATCTCCTTATATGTGACCAAAATGAAGAAGATGCTATTTGCTCTCTTTATCTTATTGCTTTTTTCCCTGTACAGTCACCTTAGTACTACTTCTATGTTTGGAAGTGCACAATTTTTTAATAACAGCTTTATCAAGATATAATTCACTGAGTATACAAGTCACCAATTTAAAATGCATAATTCCATGGTTTTCAGTATATTCACAGGAGGGCACAAGTTTTACGAATGGAGAAGAATAAAGATTCTTCTGCTCTCTTTCACTTGCTGTCTATTCTATTTTTCTATTGACCAGGGCTTACTATGAGGACCCCATAGGTAAGCTATGTCTTTGGGCTCTCTGGGATTAATATTCAAACCAGGGTCAAACAAAAAGTTACCATCATCAGAAAAGCCAGGGCCCCCAGTTGATGATTTATCTTACCAGCCTGGCTCTGTTCAGGCTGTGTCCTAGAACAATGGCACCATCACCCATCCAATCCCCTGTGTCAGCTGAGTTTTCAGGGAAGCAGACCTCAGGATGAAGTTAGAAGTGCAAGAAATTTATTTATTTATCTATGAAAAAAAAAGGGAAAAGGGAGCAGAAGTAGGCAGGGAAATCCTTCAGGCTACAAGGCAGGGTTGACACCTGCGAAAGGAGAGGGGGAAGGAAGGAGGTTTGGGGTAGGAAGAGCCTTGGACTGACTCTGAGGAAGTCTCACCTAGCCTAACAAAAAGCTCCAGTGCAAAGATCGTCCATAAAGCGGTCCCACCTTTGGCAGACATTACCAGGTCCTAGTGCTTCCATCACACTTGGTCCTTTGCAGAGACTGCCCAGGAAGAGCATGTCCTCGGTTCAAAAGGTGAGATGGGTCTTGAAGGCACAGCTGTAAGCTGTCAGCTAACTGAACTCCCCGCATCACATAAGCAAGTTCTTGCTTGAAGAGTGACCCAAACCATGCATCTCCATAGATGTGCACTCCCCTTGCCTCTTGGTCATCAGAACTCCACATTCGTGAATATCATTTGACACTAGACTTCTATTTGTCCATCTGCCTTGGATTTGCTAACTTGCATGGCCTCCTTCACTCAAGTTATTGCTCACCATCTCCACCTAGGTTATAAACTCTGTTCCTTTGATCATAGCTGATATCTTGCCCCCAATTCTTCCATTTGCATTTGCTTAATAGTTGATTTGTTCAATCCCATGCTGTGCTCAACTTTCCTTAGACTGGCCTCAGCAAATCAGAACAAACGCCCAAGTTCTTTGGTAGTTTAAAGACAGAGCGAGTAGAGTATTAGCTTTCTCATTAATTCCTTTCATTTCTCTCCCTTTTAAAGGTAAGAGAAAGGGGCCCAGCGAAGGACACTCTGAAGAATATATAAGAATTCAAAAAGTTGGCTTCTTTTCCCCTTCTGACATGTTCCAACACTAAGGAGTTAGGCGCTTGTAAGGAAGGTTCACTTGGCAGAGATAAATAGAGTTCTCTCTGCTTTTTTCAAAGTGAAGGGCAGACATCCACTCTCTCCACCATCTATAGCTTTTCCAGGGAAGTTCAAAACATGCTGCGTCTTAACCCACAAGTTCAAACAAGTGTGTGCATAAGTATCTTTATATGTAAAGTACATATACAAGTTAGTCTTAATTGGACTCTCAAAATGTATAATTAGCATTGAATGAGTAATAAAAGTTGCTTTGCAAATACTATCAGCAAGCCACTGAATATATTTTTTTCCTGATATATAGACTAGAATTTCAGCAGTGAAATCTTATGGAGGACGACCAATCACATTGAAACTGCTAGATTACATGAGTACTTCTTTAAGTCCCACTACTTCATAGTATAAATATCATACTGAAAAATTTTAAGTTCACTTACAAAGGTGAGGGGAAGGGATAAATTAGGAGTTTGGGATTAACATACACACACTACTATATATAAAATAGATAATCAACAAGGACCTACTGTATAGCACAGGGAATTCTACTCAGTCCTCTGTAATAACCTATATGGGAAAAGAATCTGAAAAAGAATAGATACATGTATATGTGTAACTGATTCACTTTGCTGTACACCCGAAACTAACACAACATTGTAAATCAAACATACTCTAAGATTATAAAAGACATTAGGGCTTCCATCTTGGTCCTCTCTTTCCCTCTTGTTTTTTTTTTTTTTTTTTTTCTCTGTTTTTTTGCGGTACATGGGTCTCTCACTGTTGTGGCCCCTCCCGTTGCGGAGCACAGGCTCCGGACGCGCAGGCTCAGCGGCCATGGCTCACGGGCCCAGCCGCTCCGCGGCATGTGGGATCCTCCTGGACCGGGGCACGAACCCGTGTCCCCTGTACCGGCAGGCGGACTCTCAACCACTGCGCCACCTGGGAAGCCCCTCTCTGTCCCTCTTGACTGTTCCTCCCTTGTCTCTGCATCCCCTCCCTTCCCTGATTAGCAACTGTTTGAATTTGCCCTTTGGGACTCAGGGAAGGTCATGGAGGCTAGAGTCTGTTCCCTACAAACAAGAAATGGGGGACAGAGAGGCTTTTGTACCCAGAAGACCCACAGGGTCCTGCTTGGTTTCAGCGGTGGGAAGGATTTTGCAGGATGTCTAATCCAACCACTACCTTATGTAGAATTCTTTCAAAATAACTTGCTTGAATGTCTCCAAGGATGGGACCACCTACCTCCCCTGATAGCCAATCCCATCCTTGGACAGTTTTGACTCTCTTCACCCCTCAGTTGCTTCCCAATCCCTTTCTCATTCTGCCGTTGGGACTACAGAGTTATGTTAACAGCTCTTCTGCAAGAAAGCTCTTTCATTATTTAAAACCGGCTAACATGCCCCATGAGTTGTCTTCTCCTCAAGGAAACATCCACCTTTTCTCCATTTGTTCATCATGTGACACAGGTTTGTGTTCCTGGACCATTTAAGTCACCCTCTTCCGAACACACTCTAAATTGCCTATGTGTCTATAAAAACATGTGGTCAGGAACTGAGCCCAGTATTCCAGGAGGAGTAGTCAGCTTAGCTGAGAGCAGAAGGAAGATATTTGTCATGTGCTATTTCCATCCCAGGAATCTCTGATTCCAAACTCCTACATGTAATGTAAATCCTTATGATACTTGAGGATATTGCTTTTTCAACTAAACACTAGAGTAGGGTCAAAAGAATTTAAAAAAAAAATTTTAGGGAGACCCACAGCCCAGAAAACAATGTTGGCATATCAGTTCAGTACGTTCTAAATCTTTCTCTCTCCAATCAGCGTGCACCCACTACTCATCAGGACTATAGAAAATAAGGTTGTCAGCCTTAAAGAATAGTGATAAATTTACCTCTTTCAGAAACTCTTGCTTGGTTCTCTTAGAAATGTGTATTTAGGGGAGGGGTAAATTAAGAGATTGGGATTGACATATACACACTACTATATATAAAATAGATAACGAATAAGGGCCTACTGTATAGCACAGGGAACTCTACTCAATACTCTGTAATAACCTATATGGGAAAAGAATCTTAAAAAGAGTGGATAGATGTGTATGTATAACTGATTCACTTTACTGTACAGCAGAAACTAACACAACATTGTAAATCAACTATACTCCAATAAAAAAATTTTTAAATAAATAAAATATTTTTTTAAAAAAGAAATGTGTATTTAGGAGGAAAAATAAGGGGACTGTTGTCAGGTCAGAGTTGTGTACTTCTATCCCAAGAATGTGGGGATGTATCCCTCATAGAAGATTTCAGGTGGGGTTTTTTATTTGTTTTTGAAAGTATGTTTCCATTTTGGTAGTAAAAACTATAAATTGATTTCTTTTGAAATTGTCAACCTGGGCTTCATCTCCAGAGCACACACAATTGCAGATCATTATTATTTTCAATAACAATTTGTTTTTCTTCCAGAAAGAAAAATGTGTTGGATAAATACATTTATATTTACATCTAGAACATGTTCTGGTGGAGCCATGAATAATTAATCCAAGCGTGGTTGACCACACAGTACAACTGCATTACACTCACACGACTAGCACTTTGTTGATGAAACTTTTTCCCCTCCACATCACAAATTCAACATTCCCAACATCTCCTATATTTTTATGTTTTTATTTCTAATAGCTGAGTTATATATAAACATGCCCTTATTTGGGTCATGTTTTAAAACACACTTCTTTACGTTTACGTGTTCCTGAAATATATTGCTGTGAAATAAACCACTCCGAAAGTTGGTAAGCAACAACAATCATTTCTTTTGCTCGTGGATCTGAAATTTGGCCAGAGCTTGGTGGGATGGCTTATCTCTGCTCCATGCGGTGTCACCTGGAGCAGTTTGACTAAAGGCTGGAAGACCTGCTTTCCTGATGGTTCATTCACATAGCTGGCAAGTTGCTGTTGGCTGTTGGCTTGGAGCTCAACAAGACTCCTGGGTGGGGACCTCAGGTCCTCCCTACCGAGACTCCATGGGCTTCTTGGCTCCCTCACAGCGTGGTGGCTTGGTTCCAAAAACAAGCAACCCAAGAAAACCTGACAAAAACTACACACTCGTTTCTAATCTAACCTTGTAAGTCACAGAGTGTCATTTCTCCACATTGCATTCGGGGAAGCCATCATAAATCCACCCACGTTCAAGGAGATGGGAACTAAACATCACCTCTTGATAGGGGAGTGGAAATTTCTAGGAGGTTTTATGAGGCTAGAGATATTGCTGCAGCCTTCTTTGGAATATACAACCTACCTCCGATACATCATTCCCTTTGTGTTGAATCACCTTTCCCTCTTTGTTCTCTGTGAAGCCCAGTGCATCCCTCACGGCTCTGCTCAGACATTACTCACGTCTACTGTGTCACCGAGGTGCCTCATAGATTCGTCTATGTTCCCCATTATACAATGTCCTGCAATTATTTATTTGTATCTGACTTGCCTGGTAGACGATCAGCTTCTCAAGAACCAGTACGGCAAGCACTGTCCATTGGCTCCCTGTCAGCCCTCACCAGCATGCCCAGCCACAGGTGATGAAGGCTTGATGGGTCTAGACAACCTCTCACTCCTCTAGCTGTCACTAATATTACACGATGAGTTCTGCCCTTAGAGTCAGGTCAGTGGGCTCCTATCTGGGCCACTGCTGCACACACAGCCTTGGTACTCAAAATGTGGTCCACAGACCAGCAGCAGAGCATCCATCACCTGGAAGCTCATGAGAAAGGCAGACCATCATGCCTTACCTTAGACCTACTAAACCTACATTTTAACAAGATCCACGGTGATTTGTGTGCATATTAAAGTTTGAGAAACATTCCTTTAGAGGACACCTCGGGCTCCCTTCAGAGGCGTCAGTGAGGCCAAAGGGATGTGCCCGTTTGGAGCCCACGTTTCTGCTTCTAGACCGTGTCTCTAGGAAACAGAGCTGTGCGATTCCCCATCCAAATGGCTGGGAGAGAGCTTTTTCCCAGCAACTCTTTGGTCCTCTGCCCTGGGTCTGTGCTCCTAAAAGGGGACGTTGGTTTTTGTGTGCACAGCCCGAGGTTGAAGGTGTGGCCAAAGGGAAGCTAGTTGTGATGGGGTGAGGGGAGAAGAAGTTGGAAGTTATACCCATGGGCTGGGACATGCACACACACACACGTGTGCGCGTGCAAAGCCCCTCATTGTGTAAGACAGAGCCAGTTCATGGAAGGAGAAGAGAGCAGGCTGTGGACTTCCATCTGTACCCTTGTCCAAGCTAATAGGGATACGCAATTTTCCATCCTCTCTGGTGGAATTTTGACAGGGATTATGCTGAATTTACAGATCAGTATGAGAAGAGCAATCTAGACAAGACAGTATTTAGCCTTCCAATCCATGAACGTGAACTGTCTTTCCGTTTATTTAGTCCTTGTTTCATTTCTTTCAGTGATTTTTTTTATAGTTTTCAGTGTCCAAGTCTTGCATTTCTTCTATTACATTTGTTCCTAAATATTTTACTCTTTTTGCTCTTACTGTGAAGGAATTATTTTCTTAATTTCAGTTTCTGATTGTTCATTGCTAGTGTATAAAGATACTAACTCTTGTTTACTGCTCTTGTAATCTTGTTAAAGTCCTTTATGAGTTCTGGTAAACTTTGGGGGTATTCCTTTGGATTCTCATATAGGATCATATCATCTGTGAATAAAGATAATTTTGCTTCTCTTTTTCCCAATCTGGATGCCCCTAATTTTAAAAGAATTTTTTTTTTTTTTTTTTTTTTTTTTTTTTTTTTTTTTTATTGCATGAGCTAGAGAAACTTCAGAGCAAGGTTAAATACAATTGCCCAAAGCAGAAATTCTTGCCTTGTTTGTGATCTGAGAAGGAAAACATTCAGTACTTTATCATTAAGTGTGATGTTAGCTGTGGGTTTTTTATAGATGTCCTTATCAGGTTGAGGAAGTTCTCTTCTATTCTTAGTTTCAGAGTTTTTATTATGAATGAATGTTGGATGTTTGTCATTTTTCAAATGACTTTTCTGTGTCTGTTGAGGTGATCGTATGGTTTTTGTCTTTTATTCTCTTAATCTAATACCTTTTAATTCTCTCTTTCTTTCTTTTTTTCATTTAATATGTGCCTTCAGGAATGTTTAGGGCTTCCTGAAGTTCAAAGCTAAAAGCTGTTAAAGTTTCACTTCCTCTGTTTGTCTTGAAGGCCACTAACTTTCTGCCCTGAAATAAAAGAATGTAATTGTCAAATGTTACTGCCAACCTCCTGCTGGAATAAGTCTAGTTTCTCTTCCCTCTCTTGAACTTTAAGTTATGTCAGGTCTTTGTTGAAATATTCTAAAAAAAAAATCAGGCTTCCAAGGAACAGATGGGTATAAATTGATACAAAATTTAAACCCAGTCAGGTAAAAGCTACCTTCACACCACTTCCTTCTCTACGGATTCTTTTGCAAATCACCTGCAGGCAAAAGGAGAATAAGGTTCCAGAGACTGTTTGTCTAGAAAACAGATGTATAAATAGAATTGAGGACTGGAGGACAGCTATGAAGCTGTATAGATAAAGATTCTGGAAAGAATGTGGTTGGGTGAGCACTTTAATGAATGAAACTCAGATTCTTCATCCTGATAACAGTCAACATTTATTGAGGGGTCACTCTGTTTTGGGACAGTTCAAAGTGCTTTAAATGACCTCACTTAAATATCACAGCACACTATGAGGTGAGCATTGCCCCATTTTACAGCAGAGAAAACTGAGCCACGGTTTAACTGGGCACTTTTTCCAATGTTATGCATTTAGTAAGTGGTGGAGCCCATGTGTGAATCCAGGCTGCTTGACTTAAGCCTGTCCTCCTGATCTCTGTGTTATTCCAAAACATAGCAAGGGCAAGGTTAATACTAGGTTCCAGTACTTTGCAGCTTCTATGGGGTAAAATTCCATCTCCCATATACAAAAAGACTCCATCCTTTACCACGCAGTCTGATGCTTACCATCAGAATTGATCCGTTGAGTTCAGTATCAAAAGTACTGTGTGTGTGTATGTGTAATAAGACAAATAACCTACTTAAAATGGGCAAAAGGTTTTAGCAGGTACTTCAAAAAAGAAACTATATGAATGGGAATAAAAAGCACATGAAAAATGCTCATTATCATTAGTCATCAGAGAAATGCAAAATAAAATCACTGTGAGATACCACTACACACCTATCCAAATGGCTAAAATTAAAATGGTTGACAATAGTAAGTGTGTACAAGGATGTGGAACAACTGGAACTCTCAACCATTGCTGATGGGAATGTCAGTGATACAATCACATTGGACAACTGTTCGGCAGCTCCTTGTAAAGTTAAATACAAATTTACCATATAACACAATAACTCCACTCCAAGGTTTTTATCCAAGAAAAATGAAACTATATGCCCAAGAAAGAATCATGCACAATAATGATAACAGCTTTGTTCCTAATAGTTCCAAAGTTGAAACAACCCAGCTGTCGCCCCATAGGAGAATGGATTAAAAAACTGTGATATATCCTTACACTCAATAACATGAATGAATATCAAAAGCATTCTGTTGAAAGAAAAAAAATCAGACACAAAAAGTATCCATGGTATGAGTCCATTTCTATGAAACTCTAAGGCAGGTAAAATTTATCTATAATGACCAAAAGCAGATCAGTGGTTGCCTGGGGCTGGGAGGTCATGTGTGGGTAAGATTAACTGCAAATGGGCAGGAAGAAAATTTTGGGGGTGATGAGTAATGTTGTGTATCTTGATTGTGGAGATATTTGCACAGGTGTATATTGTCAAAACCCTTTTCACTGCACACTCAAGATGGATGAATTTTATTCTATCAAAGTGTAGTTCAAAAAAGTTGATTTAAAAAGAAAAACTAAACAGAAATAGACTTGCAGATATAGACAACAAACTTATGGTTACCAAAGGCGAAACGAAGGGGGAGGGATAAAAGAGGAATTTGGGATTAGCAGATACACACTACTATATATAAAAGATAAACAAGGACCTACTGTATAACATAGGGAACTATATTCAATATCTTGTAATAACCTATAATGGAAAAGAATCTGAAAAAGAATATATATATATATTATATGTATATATATTTTTAGAACTGTATCACTTTGCTTAGTACACCAGAAACTAACACAACATGGTAAATCAAGTATACTTTAATTTTTAAAAAATTCCTTTGAATGCCAGGACTATACATTAGCATTTTTGTAAAAGCCATAATGCCAAACTGAATCATTTTGCTGTACTCCTGAAGTGTTGTAAATCAACTCTACTTCAATCAAAAAAATACATCAATTAAAAAAAGAAAAAAATATATGTAAAAAAAGCAAAACTATATGCACAATGAAAAATACCAAAATAGACATTTTTCTTGATTAACTTGTTGTTTGTTTTGCTCACCCAGAAGGCAGAACAGAAAAGGTTTTATGGGAAGAAGGGAAAACCTCGAGATAGGGTTCCTGAGATGCATCGCTCCAGCAGGATGGGTTTGGGAGACCTGCTGTCTTGGGGACATCATTCGGGTTTCCAGATGGCTGGGGGGGGGGAGCAAGGTTGACACGGGGAGACAGGGATGGAGTAGGGGCTAACTCAGACTGCCCAGACTTCCCTGGCAGTCCAGTGGAAAGGACTCCACGCTTCCACTGCAGGGGGCCCGGGTTTGATCCCTGGTCGGGGAACTAAGATCCCTCAAGTCCCCCAAGTTGCACAGCCAAAAAAATAAGTAAATAAAAACAGACTGCCTGCTGTACAGTTGCCCCTGCTGGTATCTGGGGGAGAGCCATTCATTCTAGTGTTACGTTTCTACGGTAATTATTTTGTCTTTCATTTTTCGATTTGTTGAACTTACTCTCTTGAAAGGAGTGAGAAAGGGAAGGTCAGGAAAAACTAGAAAGGCAGAGTGGGATAGGGTGAGAGGCCCAGAAACATTCAGGCAATGACTGTTTAATTATGTTGTAAATAATTTACTGCTGAGAAAGAAGAATGGCAAAGCACTGCAAGCCGTAGGGAAGAGAGGGGGCTGGGATGCTTCAGAGACCAGGAGAGCTGGTGTGCCACCCTGACTTAATCTTTGTATTTTTCTTTTTCCGAGTGTCAAATAGCTCTTGGAAGGGCTGTACCTCGGTTTATTTAATTTACCATTTATATCCTATATAACAAATCATAGCAACGGCTTTCAAACTTAAATGTGCACAAGACTCGTATGATGAAATGCAGATTCCTGGGCCCTCTCCCTAAGACTCTGCTTCCATGAGTTTAGGATCTATCTGCATTTTACCCTGTATGGTTTGGATACAATTTCTCCGCAAATTACACTTTGAAAAATACTGATCTGGCAGATTTTAGGTGAGAATGAGAAAGCATCACTTTTTTTTTTTTTTTAGTGATCTGCAAGTTTTTTTTTTTTAACTTTTAGTTTTTGTTGACTATAGCTGGTTTACCATGTTGTGTTAGTTTCAGGTGTACAGCAAAGTGCTTCAGTTATGCATATACATGTATCTATTCTTTTTCAAATTCTTTTCCCATGTAGGTTATTACAGAATATTGAGCAGAGTTCCCTGTGCTCTACAGTAGGTCCTTGTTGGTTATCCATTTTAAATATAGGAGCGTGTATATGTCAATCCCAAACTCTGGTTTTATCCCTCCTCCCAACCCTTCCCCCTGGTAACCATAAGTGTGTGAGAAAGCGTCATTTTGATGACTCTATTCACTCCTGAGAAAGGGAAGACAGAAATGACCAAAAGGAACATTAGATTCAGAAAAGCGTCAGTTATCTATTTCAGTAGGGTGTGTGTTTGCGCGTGTGCTTTAAGAAAGAGCTGCGGGGTGGGGGGGAGTGGCTAAGAGATATATTAGGAGGTTGGGGACCTTCTGATGTAGGGAACATATGCCTTGCTACTTATCACACTGACCCAGACCTGGTTTTAAAAGAATTTTAAAAGAATTTAAATTTAAATTTTAAAGAATTTTAATTTAAATTTTAAAAAAATTTTAAAAGAATTTTAACACGGGTAAAATGACTCTTACCGGGAGTATGACTCCACCAATACTTGTATTGGACAGCGTAAAAAGCTCTTTAAAATTACTTTGAAAAGCAATTCAGAAAGTTATTGCATTGAGGAGATGCACTTATAGTGCATACACTTACAAGATGAACTCAACTTTCTTAATGTTATGCCAATAAGAGTATGGGATTTAGGATAAGTTCTCTAATAGCATCATACATGGATTGTAAAAGTGCTGTATTTCAAAAACCGACTTGGATGCGAAGATGATGTCCTCTAAAAAACCGTTGGATGAATCCAAGATTGGTTCTAGTCACAGCAATGATGCTATGTTTTGTTCATCTAGATTAGGATTGTCCTGATCTAAAAATCATTGCTTGTCCTGGGGAGAAGGGGGGATATGTGTATTCTTTGTAAGCATTGGCTTGTGCGAGAATGTATCATCATGCTGAGAAAGGAGTGACTGGCCAATTTGATTACCTACTCCTCTTACTTTGGAGTACAGACTTGGAAGCAGAACAGTCGGGCTCAGGTGCTGCCTGAGTAGTTCCACCTGTGAGGTTATTAAAGGCTGATGAGTCCGGACTTTGGGCTGTGAGTTTTCCACCCACAGCCTCCCCTGTCCCTTTACTGTGTTAATGCACACGGGCTGCCCGCGTGCTTTCATCCCCAGTAAAACCAGCATCCATGTTTTTGTGGAAGGGTTGCCCCAGTGACTGGAATCCAACCTGTCTACACTTGGGGAGTCGGGATGCCTGGGAATGAGTTCTCCCTGATGGGTACGGCAGTATAAATATGGCAACTTCCTTGCCCCCTGATGGGGACAACTTTGATGAACTACCTATGCTGTCACCAAAGCTCCCCTGTAGAATTGAGCCAAAGTGACCAGCTGTAGGACGTTGTTCGATAGCCTTATTGACCTCGTTCCTTTCCTGATCTCTGTTCTCTACTGGCTTGTTCTGGGAACATTTCCTAATAAATCACTTTAACACAAATCTTCACATCAGGGTCTGTTTCTAGGGAACCCTTCCTAAGACAAGCGTTTCATGGCAGACCATTGGATTGCCTTGTCTGGGTCATTGGAGATCAGCCCGCACATCTGAATAAAATGGGTACCACCCCTGGAGCAGGAAATGAGATGGGCTCTCCTTTTATAGTGCATGCTGCCCAGCTCTCTCCTTCAGGACCTACACACTCATTTCCCCAGCTGTTGGGAAACTCAGCAGCTCACATCCTTCTCTGTGAATTGCCATTAGCCAAAGGACCACTCTCACGGCCTGGCTGTTAGACGTGGGAGTTCAAAGGCCAGGCCCCCTTGTCTCTAGGTGGAACCACTTTGAAGAGCCATCCCAATTTCAGAGGTCCTGGGAAATCAGCTGATGACCCTGTTGCGATTCATCGTAACCCAATTTCTCCCTCTGCCCCACCCTGCTTTTCTTCTCAACGGCATTCTTCCATAAAACTTTTGCTAGTAAATCTCTATCTCAAAGTTTGTTTCTTGGGGAAACTGACCTAAGACATTCTTCAACCCAGAGAGGGAAGAAAGTCCTGAACCCCAAGGTTTAGAGATGTCTGAAAGCAAAGGCTCAGAGAAGTGGCTTGTCCAAGGTCACGGAGCTGGTAAGGAGTGACAGAGCCTGACTCAAACCATCTGGGTTTGAACCTGGATCCTTTTCCATTTGCACATAAAACACCCAGAATATGTGGCTAAATTTTTGTTTCGAAGATCAGTCATGATGTGTTTTTATTTTCATTATTTAATAGTATATTAAAATATTTTATTTACTTGTTTTTATTTTCTTCTAATGAAACCCAGTACTGACTAAATACTCTTCAGGATGATGGAGCACATGAACCTCTTCTCTACCAAGTACACTTCTCTTTACTTGTGACTCTCACCAAGATTAAAACAGGCGTCTTCTGGTGGTCAAGACTCAGAACATGCAGAGCAATACAGTGTGCTCTTAGGATAAGCTTCTATAAGTTGAGCTGAACACTGTGGGTGAACACACACACGCACTCACACACACTCACACAATGGATCCTCTCTTCCCTTCACCACCTCATCTTGGAGTCTGTCAACCTAGGAGCACACAGGACTAAATAAAAAATGTTCATTAAGTTATCTATTGTGACTAGCTGCGCTATGACTGCAGAAAATAAATAGGATTATGCCTGGTGTTTTGCCAGATATGACATAGTATTACTTAAAAGAAAAACATAATCTCCTCTGCTGTGAAGCCTTAGAATAAAATAAATTCCAAAGAAAGTGTTCTTGATAACATTGAAAATTAGGTCTACAATATTTTATGGATGTTTATTAAATGTATTTCATTAGTACTGTCGAGACGGGAGAGGAAGTAGTAAAAGGGAAAAGTGAAATGTGGGAATACAGATTGGATAGCAAGAATGAGAGAGTGAGACTGACCAAGGCGACATACATGCTGTTGATTGGTTTTCCCCAATTTAATTGATTTTCTGACCTACTGTGGCAATTCTTCTATCTTGAGTTTATGGACATAGAGATGACAAAGTTCGGCCATTGTCCAATAGAACTTTCCTACATCTGCCATATCCAATGTCTCTAGCCACATGTGGTAATTGAGCACTTGAAATGTTACTAGTGCAACTGATGAGCTAAATGTTCATTTTAATTAATTTAAATTTAATTTAAATAGCTACACGTGGCCAGTGACTATGCCCTGGACAGTGCAGCCTACAATTATGTGACAAGTGAAAATTTTGTTTCTTAACACTTATGGTCAGAATTCCTTTTAGGTATGAAAATGTCTTTCTTTGGGATGACCTATGCTAAGCCCATTGGGATATGTTTTCCATTTTATAGTATTAGCTTATTTAATTCCCAGTTTAACTCAATGAGATGGTTACTATTATTAACCCCATGTTAAAGGCAAAAAGTCTGAGGAACATAGAGATTGAGGAATTTGTCGAGTCCCATAATAAGTAGAGATCCAAAGATATGGCCTTTGGCAGGTGTTACATTGTCATGGTAGATGGACAAAGTGCTCGACATGAATTAAGGAAAGGTCCGAAAAGATGTAAGCAGAGTAGGAAGATGGAGAGAGTCTGGGACTCGGGTAGAACGCCCATGGTGCCACAGGGAAGGGACTAGAGCTGTGCTATAAACATGGTAGCCACTAGCCCCATGTGGCTATTTAAGTTTAAACACATTAACATTAAATCAATGTCAAATTCAATTTCTCAGTCACAGTGACCACATTGCTAGTGCTCAAAATCCACCCGTGGTAGAAGTAGGGCATCTCTATCACCATAGAATGTTCTATTGGACAGAACTGAGTCAAAGGATAGTTCAGCATGGCTGTATCTCCTGACCATGGAGGTGGTGAAAACACTGATGTAAGGGAAACATCTCTTTCATCTTTCCCCAAATTACCGGCAAAGGCTATTGATTTCATGAATGCTCTGTAGGAGTAAGTGTAAATTAGGAAAGGGCTACATTTCTTGCCTAGATCGATATGACATGGTATATGGATTGTATTTCAAAAGTAAGAGGTTGGAATCTAAGATGGTGACGTAAAGTTGCAAATAGTATTGTTGGAGTGAGAAGGGGGCTTGAACTCCCATGAACTGTGGAGTTAGGAGAGTGCTGGTGGTTTGAACCAAATTTTACCAAGATTTGTGGATACCATGGCCTTCCTTCCTTCAGCTGACAGTATTCATAGGACCACACATAGTGTGAAGAAGAGAATTACATTCTACTCTGTTCTTGATCTTGGAGTCTTTAAAACATTAGTTGAGTTTTTGTGAAAGCCACACTTTGTGGTCAGTTTGTATCTATCCATCCCTTTATTGATTTTAAGTCACCACACAGGTGATATTCCTGGCTCCAAATAGTAACGGTGGTTAGCAATCTAAGGGCAAAACACTGTTTCAAGCATCTTATATGTATTAAATTTATTGAATTCTCAGATAAACTCAGTGAGATAGTTACTGTTATCCCCATTTTAGATGCAATGACCTAAGGCACAAGAGATTAGGCAAGGTAACTTGCCATGAGTCACATACTAAGTAAGATAGGCAGGATTTGAATAAATCTGTTCCTAGACGTCAATAAGGGTCTTTCATATGTTGCAATACGCAGATAACTAGAGTGCCTTCCGGTTTGTTGTCTTGGCCCCTGAATCTCACGCTGTGTGTTATCTTCATGGGTACTTCATGGCAAGAAGAGCCAGCTCTGGGGGTGACTCTAAGATATGAATCCATGTGCCTGTGACCTCTGGGAGTGGAATCGCAGAACTGAAGAACTTTGGCGACATCCTGAACTTTTTGTAACTCTGAAGGTACCAACCTCTACCCTTTGGGTGGAAGATAGAAGTATCCCTGACCAGCTGTGCAGCTTCTAAAAGAACTGGCTGCCAAGCTACTGAGAGTATCTGGATGTTCTCTGAACATCTGGTTGGCACCAGATGAGAACAAGGGGAAGCGATATGAGGAATCTATAATTAATTGCACATTATAAACTTGTAGAATGGTAGTGCTGGGATGAACTTCAGTGGTCACCTGGGGCAGACATTCTCAGTGGCTGGGCTGTAGACCATGTTTCAGAATCATTCAGGAAGAGTCTTAAGCATGCAGAGGCCAGGTCCTACCCCTGGAGACTCTGGTTCAATAGGTCTGTGGGAGGAGACCTAGTGTTACAGAAATTAGATGGATAATATATGAACCGCCAGAACTGGGGCAGTAATTACATTAACGACCTTCTTTTCTCTCTCCACTTGGCAGGTAATGATGCTGCAAGACAGAATATTTTACTGACTGTAAATCCTGTACTTTAAAGAGATGCCCATGAAAAAAAAAATTCATTGGTCACCTTTGGAGGATGTTAGAGAAACAAATCATTTTAAAATCTGCCAAACAAAGGGGGAAATCATGTATTCATCCTGCTTTTCATTTACCAACATTATCAGGAAAGCTAAATCGCTATTTAGGGACAATTTTTGTTTACAGAAGTATTGCCTGTAGTAAGTAAAGGAAGAATGTTAGAATACCACATTCTGTCACTCCTAATGAATCAATGGTTGTGACCAGCCCCAAAAGGGGCATCCTGATGGAAGTACACGATACCATATGTAAAGTGTTCTTACCAAAAACTTAAACTAGAATCTCATCAAGTCTCTATAGCTCATTTTCAATTCATAGGAGATATGGAAGACAGAGGAACATGCTAAGTAACACCATTAGGATTCGATAATCAAAATCCAGCCTGTGAGAACACCTATAGGTCAGATAACCCAGTTTCTTCATTACATACATTGAAGGAGGGAAAAAAAGATAGAGGGAGAACCCATAGAGTAAAAGAGACTTAAGAAACAAATCAGTCAATTGAAGATGGATCATGTTAGGTTTCTGATTCGATTACAAACATTTAAAAATAAATTGTCTTAGGTGTGATAATTATGTTACGGATATGTTTTAAGAGCTGCTTACTGAAATATTCATGGATGAAATGAATATAAATATTTCTGAAAAAGACAGAAAGATTTGCTTTAAAATAATTCAGAGAGGTAATTCCCTGGTGGTCCAGTGGTTAGGACTCTGCGCTTTCACTGCAGGGGCATGGGTTCGATCTCTTGTTGGGGGACTAAGATCTTGTAAACTGCGTGGCACAGCCAACAGAAAATAATAATAATTCAGAGAAAAGGAGGTGGGTAGGGAGTTAGATGAAACAAGATTGGTCCAAAGGTGATAACTGAGGAAGCTAGGAGTTGGTTACCAACAAGTCATCATACTAATTCTTCAACTTTTGCGTATGATTGAAATTGCCCATTAGAAAAAGTCAAAAATGAAAAATTGTGTCCAAAAATGCAAAGGCTTTGGCTTATCTCAGGGGTCAGCAAACTGTGGCCTTCAGGTGAAAGCCAGCTTACTTTCAAGCTGTGAAAAAAAATTGTGAATACAATGTTTTTAGAACACACTAAACGACACCTATTCACTTACGTATTGTCCGTGGCCGCTTTCATGCCACAATGGAACTGTTGAGTAGTTGCAACAGAGACTGCTGTGTGTCCTGTAAAGCTTAAAACATTTGCCATCTGGCTCATCACAGAAAATGTTTTGCCACCCTTTGCTTAGATGAAGTTGTAAATTGTAAAAAGAATTACATCCTAATTTCTTTGTGTTTGGTTCTTGTCATACATACCACTTTTATGTGTGTTTTAAAATTTTTCAGTTTTTTGAATACTATTGGAAGGAATATTAGAATTAGAATTGCCCACTTCTGAATATATGAGTGAAAGCTTTGCTACTTTGTCTTTTTTATTGAAGTAGGGCTGATTTACAATATTATATTAGTTTCAGGTGTACAGCATAGTGATTCAGTATTTGTACAGATTATACTCCATTAAAAGTTATTACAAGGTAATGGCTATAATTCCCTGTGCTGTACAATATATCCTTGCTGCTATCCTACTGTATAGCACAGGGAACTATATTCAATATCCTGTGATAAACCATAATGGAAAAGAATATGAAAAATAATATATATATATATATATATGTCTGACTGAATCACTTTGCTGTACAGCAGAAATGAACACAACATTGTAAATCAACTATACTTTAATAAAATAAATTAAAAAGAAAAGAAGCATTTGGCTTTCTTGAAGATGGGTGATTTTCACTGAATCTAGGCTGCGGCACATTTTACCCTGTCTAGACAATCCATGATGTCTTTTCCGACTGAATAGCTTACTTCCTGTTTATCCTCTTGTCCCCAGGAAGCATAAAAACAAGGGAACTGGATGAGATTTCAGGGAGAGGAATTATAGAAGGAAAGTAGAAGCAGAAGTTCAGGCTGCCCTTTTAAGAAGCAATATTTCTCTATAATTTGGCAGAGAGAGGGGGAACCAAAAAACATAAATGTAACGTGTGAGAGAAAATAGAACTGAGAAGGGAGGGGGCGGGGATTCAGAGAAGGCAGATGTGTTTGCAGGTGGGTTGGGGTCCTCCGGGCCTATTTACTCCTCCGGGTTGTACCTGGCACCTAAAAAAGCGCTATGCACACAGCATAGCAAGGACTCAATAAATATTTGGGGAATGAATAGTCCCTCCATTAAAGCTGAAAATTAAGAGTTGGCTGCACATATTTCTTTCCTTCTGGAAAAGGGTTTGTAGCTCAGAAGAAGGCTGTGACATTAAAACAACATGAAGAATTCAGTCCAGGTTGAGGTGATTAATTATCATCCTGTTTTCTCTGGCTTGGCCAGACACCATAACTACTTTCAATGTTCTGTACAGCGAGCATACAGCTAGAAGCTACTGACAGACTGAAAGAACAGCCTAGAAAACCATGACTGACTGTTGTCTAAAAATTTTGCAAAGATGTATTTTTGATCCTCTCTGGCAGCTGAATTCTGCCAATCTAATACAATCTATACAATCTAATTGCTACTCAAAGCAAAATATTTTAAATTGGCCCATCCTTTCTACCTTGCCCACTTCTGAATATATGAGTGAAAGCTTTGCTACTTTGTCTTTTTTACTGAAGTAGAGTTGATTTACAATATTATATTAGTTTCAGGTGTACAGCATAGTGATTCAGTATTTGTACAGATTATACTCCATTAAAAGTTATTACAAGGTAATGGCTATAATTCCCTGTGCTGTACAATATACCCTTGCTGCTCATCTATTTCGTACATAGTAGTTTGTATCTCTTAATCCCATGCCCTTAACTTGCCCCTCCCCCATCCCTCTCCCCACTGGTAACCACTAGTTTGTTCTCTATATCTGTGAGTCTGTTTCTGTTTTGTTATATACATTCCTTTATTCTTCAGATTCCACATATAGGTGACATACAGTATTTGTCTTTCTCTGTCTGACTTAATTCTCTTAGCATAATATTCTCTAGATCCACCCACGTTGCTTCAAATGGCAGTAAATGGCAGTAAGAGGTTTCTCCAGAAGGTCATTCCTGCATTAAGATACTCTGATGTCTTAGGTATTAAATACCATAGATATTAAATAATATTATAGCTACTAAGCAAACTTCATATGTTATATATAAAATACTGAGCAAGTTATGGGGATGTAATTGTGACTATAGTTAATAATACTGTGTCGCATATTCGAAAGTTGCTAAAAGAGTAGATCTTAAAAGTTTTCAACACAAGAAAAAAATCTTATAACTATGTACGGTGATGATATCAGCTAGACTTATTGTGGTGATCATTTCACAAAATACACAAATATCAAATCTTTATGTTTGCACCTGAAGCTCATATAATGTTATATGTCAATTATGTTTCAATTAGAAAAAATGATTTGACAGGGTTGTAAATTAAATATGCAAAAAAAGATACTGAGTAGGATAGCATCCGTTTCTGACGTTTAACGCAGGTCACCCAGGCAGTAATGGTTCTTTTTGAGAAATTTCTTGCTTAGGACTTGTCTTAAATCAGTAGAGCCTGGGATGGGATTCTGGTTTGGAGGGTTTATTGGAGGAGTGTTTCCAGGAGAATAGGAGTACATAAACAGGATGGGGTAAGGAAAGGAGGTAACAGGGATGTGGTCTCAGCTGGAGACTGGCTTCAGGCTGATCCCGTGGGGCAGCAACAGCACACACTACATGGCTCCTTTTAAATGGTACAAGGAGTTTAAAAGCTCAGTGAGTTTTGCAGTCATTTTACTTGACTAATGAAAAATCACATGAAGAAGAAAAGAAATCTGGAAGCTCAGGTAATATAGCGTTTCCTGACTCCGGAAGAGTTTTTGTTCTTCATGCATTTTCTTTGGTTAAAATAATCTAGAAATAATGCATTTTTTTCTTTTCCATTATGGTTTATCACAGGATATTGAATATAGTTCCCTGTACTATACAATAAGACCTTGTTGTTTATCCATTCTTTATATAATAGTTTGCCTCTGCTAATCCCAATCTCCCAATCCACCCCTCCTCCAACCCCCTCTCCCTTGGCAATCACAAATCTGCTCTCTATGTCTGTGAGTCTGTCTCATTTTTTTTTTTAATAAATTTATTTATTTTATTTTATTTATTTATTTGGCTGCGTTGGGTCTTCATTGCTGCGTGCGGGCTTTCTCTAGTTGTGGCGAGCTGGGGCTACTCTTCGTTGCGGTGCTTGGGCTTCTCATTACGGTGGTTTCTCTTGTTGCAGAGCACGGGCTCTAGGCATGCAGGCTCAGTAGTTGTGACACATGGGCTTAGTTGCTCCACGACATGTGGGATCTTCCTGGACCAGGGCTCGAACACGTGTCCCCTGCATTGGCAGGCGGATTCTTAACCACTGCGCCACCAAGTAAGTCCCGAGTCTGTTTCTGTTTTGTAGATAAGTTCATTTGTGCCATGTTTTAGATTCCACATATAAGTGATATTGTGTGGTATTTGTCTTTTTCTTTCTGACTCACTTCACTTAGTATGATAATCTCTAGCTGCATCCATGTTGCTGTAAATGGCATTATTTCATTCTTTTTTATGGCTGAGTAATATCTCATTGTGTGTGTATATATATATATGTGTGTATATATATATATATATATATATATATATATATATATATACACACACACACCCCACATCTTCTTTAACCATCCATTTGTCAATGGACATTTATGTTGCTTCCATGTCCTTGGCTATTGTAAATAGTGCTGCTATGAACACTGGGGTGCATGTATCTTTTCAAATTATAGTTTTGTCTAGATATATGCCCAGAAGTGGGATTGCTGGATCATATGGCAACTCTATTTTTCATTTTTTGAGTCACCTCCACACTGTTTTCATGGTGGCTGCACCAATTTACATTCTCACCAATAGTGCAGGAGGGTTCCCTATTCTCCACACCCTCTCCAGCATTTATTGTCTGTAGACTTTTTAATGATGGTCATTCTGACCAGTGTGAGGTGGTACTCCACTGTAGTTTTCATTTGCACAGAAATAATATTTTTAACCTCTCATTCTTTACATTGTTTTAAAAAAAAGAAATTGATGAATGTGGAGAATTGACTACACTAAACAATAGGGCTTAAATTACTATTCTGGAAAGAAATCATGATGCATAGATAGACCTGGCAACTTGAGTTTACATATTCAATTTTTTATTTGATATTAAAAAACAAATTTTCACATTTAAAAATAATTCATGGTATAGTTGTTACATAAAGGATGACAATTAAATAGCAGCTCAGCAGACACGATAGACCTGGCAACTTGAGTTTACATATTCAATTTTTTATTTGATATTAAAAAACAAATTTTCACATTTAAAAATAATTCATGGTATAGCTGTTACATAAAGGATGACAATTAAATAGCAGCTCAGCAGACACATATAGAGACAATTTTTATGAACATCAATAGCACAAATATTATAAGTGTCTCACTAGGAAATTCTACCACCCTGAGTGGACTGAATCTTGTATGAAACATTACTTGAATACAGTTGGTAACAATTATTTCAGTATGTGTGTGTGGAGAGGCATGTTGGCAAGCATGGGATAGGGTTGTAAGAATGATGGGGTAGATTGGTAGATTTTTCTACAGCTAAATAGAGAATATATATGTTTTCTACACAGTTAAATATAGACTATATATTCTCTCTGTATACATACTCTATATAACTTCTCTCTCTATATATATAGTAAATGCACAGCTAAATAAAGAATATATATATTAAATGTATAGCTAAATAGAGAATATATACGTATATATATCTTCATGCAGTGTCATTTCATATCCATTTTGGTACTAGCATTTGGAAATAGCATTTGTTACCTAAATTTGGTTAAGGGAAAAATAGATTAGGATTCATGCAACATTTTGCATGTGATAAAATTTGCCAAAATGACACATTATGTCTTCTCTTCTTACCCCTTTTTAACTTGTAAAAATAACTCAATAATTTATTCCATCTCGGAAGGTGTTATTTCTTGGATTTTTATTTTTTATTCTTCCACCGATTATTTTTTATTATTCCACAGTTCTTTTTTTTTTACATGAGTGCACACAAAGTATGAAAGCACTATATGAAACAAACAAACAAAAAATCTTAAGTATGTATAATACAATCCAAAATACTGCATATCCATGGAAAAAGACAGGCAGGCATATATCTGGACCCAGAATAAAAGATACATTTCCTTATGAGAACTATAAAAATATCCTCAAAGACAGGGAGGGTGAGGAGAGTTTGTGGCCCTTGACGGCAAGCTGGAGTACACAAAGGATGACCAAGAGTCCCAGCATAAAAGTAGCTTAGAAATAATTAGAAAGATGATGGGTTTTTTCCAAAGGTAAGCAGAATTATGGGAGATAACCTCAGGGAATTGGCAAAGTGCCAGGATCAGAAGGGAGACTATCAATAAGGAAGATGAGGGCTTCCCTGGTGGCGCAGTGGTTGAGAGTCCGCCTGCCGATGCAGGGGACACGGGTTCGTGCCCCGCTCCGCTAAGATCCCACATGCCGCGGAGCGGCTGGGCCCGTGAGCCATGGCCGCTGAGCCTCCGCGTCCGGAGCCTGTGCCCCGCAGTGGGAGAGGCCACAACAGTGAGAGGCCCGCGTACCCCCCCAAAAAAAAGAAATAAGGAAGATGAGGGCTGAGGGCATCAAGGAACCCCAGGAGGTGGAAAAGAGTCCAGAAACTTTTAAGGGAACAGAGTTGAAGTCAGGTTGAGAGAAGGTCCTGCGGCCATTGCACTACCTCCTGCAGTTTACAGCCTAACCCAAATCCCTGATGCTTGCTTAGTAAAAAAAAATAGAAAAGAAATAATCATCCCTTCCTAGAAGTGGAGTGGGACTCAGCTCCTCTCCTGGCCTCACCAGGCTCAGTCCTGCAAGGCTCTGCTTCTGCCGTCAGGGACGTCCTCTCCCAGGAGATCCTTGCTCTCCAGTTGCGCCTTTGTTGAGAGACCCTTGGAAAGGATGACTCACAGTTGAGTGACAGTCTTTCCTCTCCTGCTCTTCACTCCCACTGCCTGGAAAAAGTCATCAGAATTTGGTGTTTTGAGGTGAGAAAGGGAGAATTGCCATGCAGCGTGGGCTCCCTGAGAACATCCAGAGGTTTCTGAAGGTGAAGGAGGGGCAGCGGGACCTGGAAGGGGCAGAGGGAAGAGAAGAGAAAGCAGCCAGTAGCCTGGCCGATGCCAGGACAGGTCTGCAGAGCGGAGGGCATGCAACAGCAGGTGTCTCCAGCTGCGGGCACACCCCCAGGGCAGAGGGAGAGATGGCTTTCCAGGAGGTGGGCAGAAAATGTTAGAGCTTCCCATTTTCTTTCACCTACAATTAAGCTTTACTAGTGATGAATACACAGTGACACCTGTGCCTTCAGTACATACCCATGGTTATGTGTTACCTATAGCCTTTGGGGGGGTCTTAAGGCAAGAGCAGGGGCTCCACTATGTATGTTCTGGGGGGAAGGGTTGGCCTTGGCATCTTATTTGAATGTTTCAGAGCATTGTGATTGACGTGTTGTAGCTGACTTGTGCCCTGTCAATTGTATTTATAAGTTATTGTATCTTTATAAGATGAACGAGTGGATCAGGCAGATTCCTACCAAGAAACTGAAGACTAAACTCAGTGTAAGCACAGGCAAGCAACCACAAAGGAACAGAGCTGAATCCACTTCTCCTGCCTGCCCCAGACAAACTTACCAGGTACAAACAAACAATGTTGACCTAACTAGATCTGACAAGGTCAGCCAAATAAATTGTCATCCTTGAGATGACTATACAACATAGATAAACATCTGTTAACATTAATGATGGTCCTTACCTTGTGTGAATACGGAGCCCTGAGATATTAGTGCAACTGTTTTTAAGAATGGGATGAACTTGGTGGAACAAACTCAGGTGGAACAGGACAACGAAGAATTGGTTTTATTTTTATTTTTTTTATTTTTTTTAATTTTTTTGCGGTAAGCGGGCCTCTCACTGCTGTGGCCTCTCCCGTTGTGGAGCACAGGCTCTGGACACGCAGGCTCAGCGGCCATGGCTCACGGGCCCAGCCGCTCTGCGGCATGTGGGATCTTCCCGGAGCGGGGCACGAACCCGTGTCCCCTGCATCGGCAGGCGGACTCTCAACCACTGTGCCACCAGGGAAGCCCTCCAGCTTTCTTTTGATTTCCATTTGCATGGAATATCTTTTTCCATCCCCTCACTTTCAGTCTGTATGTGTCCCTATGTCTGAAGTGGGTTTCTTGTAGACAGCGTATATATGGGTCTTGTTTTTGTATCCATTCAGCAAGCCTGTGTCTTTTGGTTGGAGCGTTTAATCCCCTCACGTTTAAGGTAATTATCAATATGTATGTTCCTATTACCATTTTATGAATTGTTTTGGGTTTGTTTTTGTAGGTCCTTTTCTTCTCTTGTGTTTTCCACTTAGCTAAGTTCCTTTAGCATTTGTGGTAAAGCTGCTTTGGTGGTGCTGAATTCTCTTAGCCTTTGTTTGTCTTTAAAGCTTTTGATTTCTCCATTGAATCTGAATGAGATCCTTTCCAGGTAGAGTAATCTCAGTTGTAGGTTCTTCCCTTTCATCACCTTAAGTATATCATGCCACTCCCTTCTGGCTTGTAGTAGAGTTTCTGCTGAGAAATCAGGTGTTAACCTTATGGGAGTTCCCTTGTATGTTATTTGTCACATTTCCCTTGCTGCTTTCAATAATTCTTCTTTGTCTTTAACTTTTACCAATTTGATTACTATGTGTCTCGGCGTGTTCCTCCTTGGGTTTATCCTGTATGGGACTCTCTGTGATTCCTGGACTTGCGTGGATATTTCCTTTCCCGTGTTAGGGAAATTTTCGACTATAATGTCTTCAAATATTTTCTCTGGTCTTTTCTCTCTCTCTTCTCCTTCTGGGACCCCTATAATGTGAATGTTGTTGTGTTTAATGTTGTCCCAGAGGTCTCTTAGGCTGTCTTCATTTCTTTTCATTCTTTTTTCTTTATTCTGTTCCATGGCTGTGAATTCCACCATTCTGTCTTCCAGGTCACTTATCCGTTCTTCTGCCTCAGTTATTCTGCTTTTGATTCCTTCTAGTGTAGTTTTCATTTCAGTTATTGTATTGTTCATCTCTGTTTGTTCTTTAATTCTTCTAGGTGTTTGTTAAACACTTTTTACATCTTCTTGATCTTTGCCTCCATTCTTTTTCTGAGGTCCTGGATCATCTTTACTATCATTATTCTGAATTCTTTTTGCCTATCTCTACTTCATTTAGTTTTTTTTTTCTGGGGTTTTATCTTGTTCCTTCATTTGGTACGTAGCCCTCTGCCTTTTCATCTTGTCTATCTTTCTGTGAATGTGGTTTTTGTTCCACAGGCTGCAGGACTGTAGTTCTTCTTGCTTCTGCTGTCTGCCCTCTGGTGGATGAGGCTCTCTAAGGGGCTTGAGCAAGTTTCCTGATGGGAGGGACTGGTGGTGGGTAGATGTGGGTGTTGCTCTGGTGGGCAGAGCTCAGTATAACTTTAATCTGCTTGTCTGCTGATGGGTGGGGCTGGGTTTCCTCCCTGTTGGTCCCCTCCCTCAGGGTTGTCCTGAGGCAACCCAACACTGGAGCCTACCCTGGCTCTTTGGTGGGGCTAATGGCGGACTCTGAGAGGGCTCACACCAAGGAGTACTTCCCAGAACTTCTGCTGCCAGTGTCCTTGTCCTCACGGTGAGCCACAGCCACCCCCTGCCTCTGCAGGAGACCCTCCAACACTAGCAGGTAGGTCTGGTTCAGTCTTCCCTGGGGTCACTGCTCCTTCCCCTGGGTCCTGACGTGCACACTACTTTGTGTGTGCCCTCCAAGTGTGGAGTCTCTGTTTCCCCCAGTCCTGTCATAGTCCTGCAATCAAATCCTGCTAGCCTTCAAAGTCTGATTCTCTAGGAATTCCTCCTCCCGTTGCCAGACCCCCGGGGTTGGGCAGCCTGACGTGGGGCTCAGAACCTTCATTCCAGTGAGTGGACTTCTGTGGTATAACTGTTCTCCAGTTTGTGAGTCACCCACCCAGCAGTTATCGGATTTGATTTTATTGTGATTGTGCCCCTCCTACCATCTCATTTTGGCTTCTCCTTTGTCTTTGGATGTGGGGTATCTTTTTTGGTGAGTTCCAGTGTCTTCCTGTCAATGATTGTTCAGCAGTTAGTTGTGGTTCTGGTGTTCTTGCAAGAGGGAGTGAGAGCACGTCCTTCTACTCCGCCATCTTGGTTTCATGTCTTCCCTTCACCCTTTTAAAGCTACTCTGGATACTGACCAAGAATAGCAGCTCCATTGTTGATTCTCTGGGTCAGTGCTGCTGAGAGTGTGCTCCTTGAACCTGTAGCATCAGCATCACCTGGGAGCTTGTTAGAAAACGCAAATTCTCAAGCCTTACCATCCGGGACCTACTTCAGAAATTACAGAGGGGGACCCAGCAATCTGTTTGAACAATCCCACCACATGATTCTGATAGACACGAGACTTTGAGAACCTCAGCTTTAGTTCAGAAGCTTCATAAGCTTTTATTCATAAGCTCTCCCCTGATCCCTGAGCACACCTGTCTTTCTCAGCACATAGCTGGCAGTTGTCAGAAAAAGTTATATTCCCCAAGTAAATGGTTCTACTCCAGATTCATTCTGTTTATCCTTTAGCCCGGACCTCTCAGGGGAGTCCAGACTTACCCTTCCAATTCTCTCCATGTGAAATAAAACTGTTCTAGAAGATGCTCAAACTCAACAGGGTTACAACAACCCACTCTTCCCTGTCCCCCATGCTCTTCAAAAAATAAAAACTGACTGTAAGACAAACAATGCTGACTTCCCCCTCTCCTCCCAGGTTCCCTGTTTTAATAATAGAGAAAGTTATTTCCTGAACATTCACTACATGTGCACATGGCATGTCTCGTTGCTTTTTCCTTCTCCCTGTAAGTCCAGAAGGTAGGACTAATGTGAGCACCCACCTAACAGATAAGGAAATTGAGGATTAAGAAAATTAAACACGTAACTCGGGGACACAGGTTGTGCTGGTCAAGGGCACCAGAGGGAGACCTCCGCTGGAGGGGGAGGAAGGGACCTGCTCTCTCCTCTTCTGCTTGGAGTTTACGGCCAGCAACAGGGTTCTCCCTTCATGCAGAAAGAGGGGGCTTGTGTGTGTGTGTGTGTGTGTGTGTGTGTGTGTGTGTGTGTGTTCCTCCAGATGAAAGAAGACTGAATTAAGCAATCTCCTGGTGGGGAGTTGGGAGCTAATCAAGGAACTTTAATTCTTCTCTTTAAGGTCCTCCCCTCAACCTCCCCTCACTTGCTCTGTTTTTTAAAAAAATTTATTTTATTGAAGTATCGTTGACTTACAGTGTTGTGTTAATTTCTTCTGTATGGCAAAGTGAATCAGTTATACATACTTACATATGTATTTTTTTCATATTCTTTTCCATTATGGTTTGTCACGGGATATTGAATATAGTTCCCTGTGTTATACAGTAGGACCTTGTTGTTTATTCATTCTATATATTATAGTTTGCATCTGCTAATCCCAAACTCCCAGTCCATCCCTCCCCAACCCCCTCCCCCTTGGTAACCACAAGTCTGTTCTCAATGTCTGAGTCTGTTTCTATTTTGTAGATAAGTTCGTTTGTGTCATATTTTATTAGACTCTACATGTAAGTGATATCATATGATATTTGTCTTTCTCTGTCTGACTTACTTCACTTAGTATGATAATCTCTATGTCCATCCATGATGCTGCAAATGGCATTATTTCATTCTTTTTAAATTTAGTTTTTTTACATATAATTTTTATTTAATATTGGAATAGTTGATTTACAATGTTGTGTTAGTTTCAGGCGTAGAGCAAAGTGATTCAGTTATACATATATATAAATTCTTTTTCAGATTCTTTTCCCATATAGGTTATTACAGTGTATTGGATAGACTTCCCTGAGCTATACAATAGGTCCTTGTTGATTACCTAGTTTATATATAGTAGTGTGTATATGTTAATCCCAAGCTCCTAATTTATCCCTCCCCCCACGTTTCCCCTTTGGTAACCAAAAATTTGTTTTCTAAGTCTGTGAGTCTGTTTTGTAAAGAAGTTCATTTGTATCCTTTTCTTAGATTCCACATATAAGTGATACCTGACTTGCTCTTGACAAAACCTGGACCACTTTGTTTCCACGGAGCGATCAATGGAGTTTCCTAAATAGGTTGTCTGTCACTTTATGTTATTGTTAGTTTGTTTCTCTATAACTGACTTTTGCGATACGGAAATGAAGATCTGTTTTCTTCATTCCTTGAGAAAATGAGTTTATTTTTTTAGTCCAACTCCTTAAGTATATACAACAAAATTATTTGAGAAACAAGTAGGAGTTTTCATAAGGAGGGTTATGTGGTAGATTAAATTCAGAGACATGTAGGAGAGAATAAGTGTAGCCAAAAAAAAAAAAAAAAGCAGCTTAGTGAATAATAAGAACATGTGCAACGTAGACTTTGGTAATTTGGGGTATTATCATTTGCATTTTAAATGCGTGAGCAACAAAGTAGCAGCTACTCATAAATGTCTCTATCCCGTCTGACTTAAAATACACCGTTATGATTTCACCCTGAAAGCTGACAAAGTTTCCAAAGCACCAACAGATGTGCTTCTCTGCCCCTGGGGCACAGCACGTCAAGGCCAAGTAGAGGCTTTGGGAAGCCAATAGCACCAGAAAAGCAGCCATGGAAAGCCCTGGGACCTGGGAACTTATGTTGGAGACTTTTTCCTTCCACCAAGTTGAGAGTTGGCTGCCCGAGTGTCATCTGGACTCTACACTGTTGCGAACAGAACACACAGGGCATTTGGAAAAGGATGGTTCTTCTCAGGTGTCAGAGTGTATTTTCCCTTTTTTATCAATGCATTAAAGGCTTATTCTTTGGAAAGTAGCTGTCCCGGGAGGATATGATCCAACCCTAATTACTCATTTGAGAGATTCGTTCAAGTGAGAGAGTGTTCCTTAAAATAGAAGGGGATTTTCACTTTAAAGTCCAGGAGGTTTCTCCTTCTTCTTCTTAGTCATAGAGGCTGTGCTGTCATTGACACACCCTTCCTCCCCATTCTGCTTCCTGACTCATTAAAAAAACACCAGGGGATGGACTTCATGATTTAAAACATTTTCTTCATGCATTTGATGAAAGCCTGGTATTTTCTGTTGATAAAAAATTTAGAACACTAGTAGTTCAGTGTAGATGCTGCTTACGGAGTTTGGGGACAGATCACATATTCATAGGATCTGTACATCCTATGAACAGATCATATGTTCCAAGTGATGGTGAGAAACCTATCAGCTCTGGTTTGTGGTGAAGGATGACCACGTGGTAGATGAGCTGGTGTTACAGCTCACAAGCATGTTAGAAGGTCTCTCCTGGGCAGTGTTCCATGGACCATGTGACCCCCCTAGGAATACTGTGGAATGCTGTCTTGTCACCTGCCACGACTTTGTTTATTCTCTTACCCTTTCTCTTGTACTTACCAAATGTACTTAGCCTCCTGTCTACTTATTCTCACATCAGCTTCACGCCCCCAACTAGCTATGCAAGATTTGGAAGGCCTTTTCACATCCTTGGACGTCAGTTTCTTTTAAAATGTTGGGTGCATTACCTTTAACATCTTCATCAGCTCAAAAATTTTCTAGTTCCTTATCTATGCTTTTATATGCTACTGCCTTTCACTCTCGTCTTAATTTGTAAGCTAATCTTGGTATTTAGGTCTCATTTGAGAAAAATGTCACAAGCAGAGACGGGAGGAAATAGTATCTTTGTGTCTTAAGTACAAGAATTAGAAGCTCATGAATTACAATGAACCTTGAATTAATTGGTGGCAAAGTTACCTTTAGATCATTTTGTCTATCTGTTTAAAAGGCAGATAATAGTATTTGGGGGTCAAAGAAAGAAGACTGGGAGATATAACTTTGAATGCTATGCAAATTAGCAAGGACAGTTGTAACATTTATGGTTGACTGTTATGTGAAAACCACTCTTGGAATTGTATTGCCTCTTGTTTAGGGTTTAACATAGTGAGGTGTTTTTCTAGAAGTCTGTGTGTGCTCATACTGGGAATCCTGAAATAAACTCCAACAAAACTTAAAGTAAAGACATCATTTATTCTAGGGGCTTCTGTAAACCCAGCTATAGGTAATCACTTGTTCTCATGTAAAATTTCTGATGTGTCCTAAGAACATTCATAGATCACTCTGTGGCAGCTTCAATACTTTTAGAACCAGAGAAGATTTCCACTTTAAAAATTATATGGGTTCATTGTAAGATTTGAAAGAGAAAAACAAATTTTTAGATGAGAGGGAAAATGATCTCTTCACTTGACATTTTGCTCTATTATTGCCTTTAAATAACCCCATTGATTTCCTTGTATAATGATAGAATATTAGAGAATAATTGATATAGTTTGGAAATTTTTATAAACATGAAGACACATTGAGACAGTTATTTTGACTAATGTCTATATCTACCCATAAATCAATATACTGAAAGGAAATTATATAAACATTAAGAAAAGTTGAGACAGTTATTTTGAATAATGTCTATACTTAATCATGACTTAAAACATCGAAAGGAAATACAAACACAGGCTCTTTCTTTAATGTAGGACACTATAGGCTGCTTGACAGTCAGAAAAACCACAAGTTTAGCTGCCAAGTCAGTTGTGTGATGGTTAAGGTCAGTGGTTCATATTTTAAACAATCTGAGAACGGTGGTATGTGTTTTCCAAGCTAGTGTTTAAAAACCTTCATAAATATGTATTCCCAGGATATAGCTATTAGAGAAAGTCTTGTCAACTTTCATGCCCTTCTATGACAGATTGTTTTTCTTTTTCATACAGAGGATACATGGCTGATTTAAAGCCCAGAACAGTTCAACAGCAGTTATGTGCTATCATGACAAGTTCTGTCTAAGCTTGTTTAAAAACACCCCACAGGGGATGCTTCAAAGAATGGCACACAGTGACAACTGGAAGGAAGTTGCTTTATTAATAGTTGGCAATCCTTACCAATGCCAGGCATGTTGCGTTGTCTCTGTTCAGCCCAGTCACCTATTCTCATTCACATCCACCTCTAAAACAACTGCTTACATTTTGAACAAGTCCAAGGGAATATTTTCATGCAAGCTGAGTTCTAGCTTACGTAAAATAAATATGTATTAAACAAACAGAAGCAATGGGCCATATAGGAAATCACCTTCTCTTCTTATAGATCTCGTACTCCCTTTTACCAAAATGTAAATAAGGTGGTTCCAGGTCGGGGTCTTTTCAGTAACCCTCCAGCTGAGAGAGGACTTTTCATCTCCCACTTTTCCTTCTCTGCCTCATTCTCATTTTCTCTTTCTTCCTTTTTCTTTTAAAAATTTTACTGAAGTATACTTGATTACAATGTTGTGTTAATTTCTGCTATACAGCAAAGTGATTCAGTTATACATATATATATTCTTTTTCATATTCTTTTCCATTATGGTTTATCACAGGATATTGAATATAGTTCCCTGTGCTCTGCAGTAGGACTTTGCTGTTTATCCACTCTATGCATAATAGCTTGCATCCGCTAATCCCAAAGTCCCCATCCCTCTTTCCCAGCACCCCCGGCAACCACAAGTCTGTCCTCTATGTCTGTGAGTCTGTCTTTGCTTCATAGGTATGTTCATTTGTGTCGTATTTTAGATTCCACATATAAATGATCTCATATGGTAGTCATCTTTCTGATTTACTTCACTTAGTATGATAATCTGTAGGTCCATCCATGTTGCTGCAAATGGCATTATTTCATTCTTTTTTATGGCTGAGTAATATTCCGTTGTATATATGTATTACATCTTCTTTATCCGTTCATCTGTCCATGGACATTTAGGTTGTTTCCATGTCTTGGCTATTGTAAATAGTGCTGCAATGAACATTGGGGTACGTGTATCTTTTCGAATTAGAGTTTCCTCTGGATATATGTCCAGGAGTGGGATTGCTGGATCATATGGCAACTCTATTTTTAGTCTTTTGAGGAAGCTCCACACCATTTTCCATAGTGGCTGCAGCAACTTACATTCCCACCACATCTTCTTTATCCATTCCTCTGTCGATGGACATTTAGGTTGCCTCCATGTCTTGGCTATTGTAAATAGTGCTGCTGTGAACATTGGAGTGCATGTACCTTTTTGAATTAGTTTTGTCTTCTTCCCTTTTCTTAACATCTGTTCTGTCTTCTTTCCCATTGGCATTCTATTTCTCCTTCCTCTGCTGTTTCCTCTTCTCTTTTTTCCTCTTTATTCTTTTCCTCCCTCCTTGCATTTACTTCTTACCTCCATACTTTCAATTCTGCTTCATGTCTCCCTTCCAGTGTTGAAATCACTACAGGCTTATTAGTACAAGTACAATGCAACTGTAAGACATAATTTGATGTCTACCACAGAACATTGATGAATTATGAATTTTCCATTTGTTTCTACAGGCAATTATGAGAAATTAAATGTTGACTTTTTAAAGTCATGCTTTAATCAGAAGTGTATTTATATAAAATCAATACACGTGAAATGGAGAGTGGAATTAAAAAACATTTTTTTAAAGCAAATACTATTTCATTCACTAATAGCCAGTAATGACTATTTAGACTTAGCCCATTAAGTAAACAAACAAAGAATTAGCTCATCTGATTCAACTGTAAATAGTAGATAATTCATGAATAAGGAAATCGTACTTTCTTGTTCTGGTATAGTAACAGGAAGCTTTTGAAGTAACAATATCTGAGATCTAGAACAAATTTGGTTCCTTTAAAATAAAACGAATGCAGAAAAACAAGGCCTGGAGTCATGTTATGCAAATCAACCCCTGCCATCCAGTTGGGATCCAACCTCATCTCCTTGAGAAGAGTCATAGCTGGCCGGTGGATGTAAGCTGTCTGAATACAGAGAAAGCAATAGGTTATATTCTGTTTACATTTGTCCTTAGGAAGCAAATATTGAAATGAAGGTGTTCTGATGTCAGCCTCTCTATCTCCCTGTGAACTAAAGGCGTCTAAGTTTTTACAAGTCATGAAATATTTAATTCTGTCTTCTTTGCCCTAAGAATCTCAACATTAATATCTAGATAAATGTAAGCACTAAAAATGTGAAATTAAAAAGATACTCCTGTTAGGTCTCAAGACATCATTTTAAAATATGAGAAAGAAATGTGATATAACTCTAAGAGTAATGTAACTGAAACATTTATTTCAAACCTATGAAGCCTGCTGATTAGACACCCCAATATTTTTTGTATTACTAAGCAGATCTTCCTGTCAAGGCTCTCAGCAACAGACCAGTCTGTCAGTGGCACATTGCTAAGTCATTGCTATTTATTAAATATACTCTATTTGTTGTACTATAATTTGTAAGCCATTGTATTAAAAGTACTTCAGCAAATAACCTTATAAATATTAAATAGTGAAGTTGTTTAATTAAGATTAGCTTGCAACATGTTTTAGATCTAGATTAAAATGAATTTCTGGCTTATTTTGATGTTAACCTACACTATTTGGGGTTAACCTAAACCATTTATTTTTCGTCTTTCCTAAATCAAGTTGATAGCATACTCCTTTTTTTAAAAAAAAAACTTGTTATTTTATATTGGAGCATAGCCGATTAACAATGTTGTGATAGTTTCAGGTGCACAGCAAAGCGACTCAGCCATACATATGCATGTATCCATTCTCCCCCAAACTCCACTCCCATCCAGGTTGCCACATAATATTGAGCAGAGTTCCCTGTGCTATACAGTAGGTCCTCGCTGGGTAACCATTTTAAATATAGCAGTGTGTGCATGTCAATCCCAAACTCCCTAACTATCCCTCCCTTCCACCCTCCCCCCAACCCCCATAACCATAAGTTCATTCTACTCCTTTTTTAAAAAAATGACTTTTATTTGGAAATAATTTTAAGCGCACTGAAAAGTTTCAAGAATAAGAATAGTACAAAGCAGAGCTTTCCTTTACACAGGTTCATCTATTGTTAACATTTTACCCCATTTGCTTTGTTACTTGTGCACCCCCTCTCTCTGTGTGTATGTGTATGACGTGTGTGTGCATGTATATATAGACACAAGTACATATATTTTGTGATTCATCTGAGAGCCAGTTGCATATGCCACGGCCCCTTTACTGGGTAAAGCCCAAATACGCAGTGAGTGTGTATTTCATCTGTATTCTCATCGTGCCTATGGACCCAGTTTTGTCCCCTCGTCGTTTCTCAGCTGGGCTCCCAGTCCGGGATCCAGTCTAGGAGAGAGTTTTGCATCTTGTTGTCATGTGTCTTTCCAATCTCCTTTCATCTGGGACATTTTCATAGCCTTTTTTGGGCCTTTTAGGACAAAAGTGTCTCATCTGGGGTTTGCCTGATGTTTTCTAGTGATTAGATTCAGGTGATGCCTTCCTGGCTGGAATATCACGGAAATGACGTTGGATACCTTAGGGGTCCTCGCAGGCCCATGGTGTGGACCTGCTCACGTTAGTGGTGTTAGTTTTCATCACCCAGTCAAGTGTTGTCCTATGTCTCCACTGTAGAGTTACTATTTTTTTCCCTTACGACTAATAAGCAATCTGTGGGAAACACTTTAAGATCATGCGAGTATTCTGCTTCTCATCAACCTGTCCCCTAGACTGAGCATCTGTTGATGACTCCTGCTTGAACTAATTTTCTCTACGATGGTTGCAAAACGTGCAAGACTCCAGTATTCCACAATTACCGGTTGGCACTTGACATTCTGCTGTAAATAATATCCCCCCTTTCTCCCTCATTTCTTTATGCATTTATTAACGGTAATAACTTATCGATTCTTTTTTTCTCTCAATAGTTTATAATTTATTACTGTCTTTAAACATTTGGTGCTCAATTATCCCAGATTTGCCCAGTGGAAACCCTTCAAGCTGACTCCCATGTCTTTATGACTTGGCTTCACCATTTTTGTGAGCGCTTCCTTATAAGATATTCCAAGTTCACCTTGAATCTATCCTTCCCCAGCCGCAGAACTGGCCATTTTCTCAGGAGCCCTGTTTCCTTTTAGTGAAGAACGGTATTAAAAACAAAGATCTGTGTGCCAGGTGTGTTCATTGCTACTGAGGTATCTTTGTTTCAAGACCCCTCAGCAGACAAAGCTAATATATGCATGTACGTACACATATACAAACGCATACTTACAGATATACATACGCACATGCATGTGTATACATATGGGCATAAGTAGGCATAGACACATGCATAGTTTTAAAATTATGGGTTCACCAGTGTCTCGAAACCCAATCCATCTCCAAAGGATTCTTTCTCACCCTCTGCCATTTTGTAATTTGTTTTTTGTTTTTTTTTTTTTCCAGTACGCGGGCCTCTCACTGCTGTGGCCTCTCCCATTGCAGAGCACAGGCTCCGGACGCGCAGGCTCCGCGGCCATGGCTCACGGGCACAGCCACTCCCACGGCATGTGGGATCTTCCCCGACCAGGGCACGAACCCGCGTCCCCTGCATCGGCAGGTGGACTCTCCACCACTGCGCCACCAGGGAAGCCCTCTCGCCTAGTTTTAATTTACATTTCCTTTACTGTGAGTAGTAATGTACATCTTTCATATGTATAAGGGCCATTTTTATATCCTAAAAACTTTTGTCTGTTTATGCCTTTATTTTTATTTAGGATTTTTGGCCTTTTCCCTCTCAATTTTAAAGCATTATTTGTGTAGTAGGTTTATTAACTCCTTATCTGGTAATATTTTGCAGTTGTTTTTTCCCAGTTTACCATTTACCTTTTGACTTTATTTTAAATTGGCCATGCAAACATTCTTTATTTTTATAGTCAGATTTATCAAGCTTCTCGTTTACTGAGTCTAGATTTTTAGTCATAGAAGCCTTTCCCTACACTCAGCTTACAGAGGAATTCACTTGTTTTTGTTTAGTATTTGTATACTTTTACTTTTTTATATTAAGAGCTCAGATTCATTTGGAGTATATGTTTGTTTTTGGTTTGAGGGTTCGATCCCTGGACGGGGAACTAAGATCCAACGTGCCGCTGGGCAACTAAACCCGTGCGTGCCACAACTAGAGAGAGAAGACCCCCAGGCCACAACTGGAGAGAAGCCTGAATGCTGCAACAAAGAGACCACGTGCGGTAATGAAAGATCCTGCATGCCTCAGCGAAGATCCCGTGTGCCGCAACTAAGACCTGATGCAGCCAAAAAAATAAGGAAAATAAATAAATTAAATTAATAAGTATTTTTTAAAACCCCTAACTTTGCCCCAGTGACCTGAGATGTCACTTTGATCATATCCAGATTTCTGCATTTTGTTGGGCATATTTCTGGACATCCCTGGAGCTCCCTGTGGTATACAATAGGTCCTTGTTGGTTATCTATCTTATATATAACAGTGTACGTATGTTAATCCCAAGCTCCTAATTTATCCCTCCCCTACCCTCATGTTTCCCCTTTGGTCACCATAAGTTTGTTTTTGAAATCTGTGAGAGCTTGTTGATATTTTTATTAGGACCCCATTACACTGATAAATTCACTTTGAACTGGTATATTGATGATGTTGAGATGTCCGAACCAAGAACAAGGGATGTTTTTGTATTTGCTCAAGTCTCCTTTTGGACAGCCGATTCTTTTTTTTTTTTTTAAACACCTTTATTGAAGTATAACTGCTTTACAATGGTGTGTTAGTTTCTGCTTTATATCAAAGTGAATCAGCTATGTGTATACATATATCCCCTTATCTTGTCCCTCTCGCATCTCACTCCCACTCTCCCATTCCCACCCCTCTAGGTGGTCACAAAGTACCCAGTTGATCTCCCTGTGCTATGAGGCTGCTGCCCACTAGCTATCTGTTTTACATTTGGTAGTGTACATATGTCCATGCCACTCTCTCACTTCGTCTCATTTTACCCTTCGCCTGCCCCCTGTCCTCAAGTCCATTCTCTACGTCTGCGTCTTTATTCCTCCCCTGCCCCTAGTTTCTTCAGAACCATTTTTTTTTTTTAGATTCCATATACATGTGTTAGCATATGGTATTTGTTTTCCTCTTTCTGACTTACTTCACTCTGTATGACAGACTCTAGGTCCATCCACCTCACTACAAATAACTCAATTTTGTTTCTTTTTATGGCTGAGTGATATTCCATTGCGTATATGTGCCACATCTTCTTTATCCATTCATCTGTCGATGGACACTTAGGTTGCTTCCACGTCCTGGCTGTTGTAAATAGAGCTGCAATGAACATTGTGGTACATGACTCTTTTTGAATTATGGTTTGCTCAGGGTATATGCCCAGTAGTGGGATTGCTGGCTCATATGGTAGTTCTATTTGTAGTTTTTTAAGGAACCTCCATACTGTTCTCCATAGTGGCTGTACCAATTCACATTCCCACCAGCAGTGCAAGCATGTTCCCTTTTCTCCACACCCTCTCCAGCATTTGTTGTTTGTAGATTTTCTGATGATGGCCATTCTGACTGGTGTGAGGTGATATCTCATTGTAGTTTTGATTTGCATTTCTCTAATAATTAGTGATGTTGAGCATCCTTTCACGTGTTTGTTGGCAATCTATATATCTTCTTTGGAGAAATGTCTATTTAGGTCTTCTGCCCATTTTTGGATTGGGTTGTTTATTTTTTTGATATTGAGCTGCTTATAAATTTTGGAGATTAATCCTTTGTCAGTTGCTTCATTTGCAAATATTTTCTCCCATTCTGAGGGTTGGACAGCCCATTCTTATTCAAAGTGAATATGGCTGTTAGGTACCCTTTAATTTTTTTCTGGTATACTTCAATTTAAAATATATGAGAGGCCTGCGTACCGCAAAAAAAAAAAAAAAAAAAAGTCTGGGATAGCTTTGAAATCACAGATTTCGTGTAACCAAACTCCTCTCCCTCCCTCCCTCCCTCCCTCCCTTCCTTTCTTCATTCACATTAATTAAGAACCAGACTCATTTAGGACTCAGTAAATGTTTATTGAATTAAGACTTTCGACTTTGGGTTTACAGGAACTTAAAAAATTAAAAGATAGGGCTTGCATCTTGAGAAGCTCATCATTTTCAAATTTTGGGAGGGGGCCACTCCTTGGATAGAGATTATACTTCCTCACTTAAGTCTGACAGCGGTTCTCAGCCTTTGCTGTACCTCAGAAATTACCTGGAGGGCTTGTTAAAACACAGATTACTGGGCCCACCTCCAATTTCTGATTCAGTAGGTCTGGTGTGGGGCCCAAGCATTTGCATTTCTAGCAAGTTCCCAGGTTCCCACTTTCCCCCTCAATTGTCATCAGACAATATGGCGCAACACAGGCAGCTTCCGGAAACAGTGTTGCTGGGTGGTGGTGGTGAAGCGTGTTGGGGGCACGTCTGAATGGTTCTTGTGTCTGTGAAGCCCCTGACTGAGCTAAGGGGGGACAGTGGAGATGAGTCAGATCTGTCCGCTTGTTCAGAACTACCATGCTCTTCTGGCTTCAATGGTGCAAAGAGCCATGACTGTATTTTGCGTGAGAGCTCACCACAGCTGCATTTAATGGCAATATCTCTAGCGTGTGACACATCATCATCTTCTTTCAATCTAAAGCAGTTGTTAATACATTTTTTTGGATGGGCCTGTTTCCACAGGTACTTGGAAGAAGACATTCCAGGTACTGTAGGGTAACAACTTACCACTTTTAGCCTCCTTTTGAAAATGAAATGCCCTCAGAAGACGTTAATTTGACAGTGGTGAAAAGACAAAAACTTTAAGGACCAGTCCTTTATTAGAGGCCAAACCATTTACATGCAGATGACGTTAAGGTCGGTATCTCATGCCCAGATTGCTCTGAGCTCTAGAGGTTTCCCTTTGAATTTTCCACATGCGCTTCAAACTCATCATGGTCTGCCCGGAACTCACCCTGTCTCTTCCCAAGCTTCCTGCTCTACCTCTACTTTCTATTTTGGTGACTTGCATCACCATCTAACCAGCTTCCCAAGCCAGAATCCTCCCACATCCTCCACTTTCTAGGTCATGCAGAATCTTAACACATTTGGTTGCTGTTTCTTTTTTCCATCTCTCAGCTGTTGCCCCTGCCAGGCCTCCACTTGTCTGATGCATCATGGTGACCTCCCAGCTGGTCTCCTGCCCCTCGTTTCGTCCCAGGGTAAGTTCATCTCCACAAAGGTGCTAAAGGACTCTTAAAAATCCCATTGGATTTCAGCACTCCTTTCCTCCACATGGCTTTCAGGATGAAATTAAAATTTCTCAGCAGAAACAGGCCCTTCAAGAATTTGCCTTGGTTTGACTCTCTCCCTTGGAGCTCACTGCTTTCCATTTCATGTCATTTATGCTTGTCATACAGAACCAACTGATGGTCAGTGAAGGCATTCTTGTATTTTGAATCTTAATACAAAAGGTTTTATTATGAAATAATTTCAAACTTAGAGAAAAATTGCAAAACCAGTACAAAAAAATCCTATATATTCCTCACCAAGATTTCCCATTTGTTAACATTTTTAACATTTGTTTCATCATTCTTCCTATCATCCATCATCTATCTATCTACCTATCATCTACCTATCTTTTTTTTAATACTTCAATCAGGATACCGTTATTGAATAAAATACTACTGAGTTTGTTTCTCTTATAAATTTCAGTCAATGCATTTGTAAGCCACCACTTATAAATCAACATCTTTCTGGGACAAAATAAATGAACTGATACACAGATACACAGGTTATTCCAAATAATGTATTTGTGGAATTTTTATAAGACGAAAAAAAAAAAAAACAACTCAAACCTCCACCCTAAACTATCATTAAGCCCACATAGACACGTATTTCTTGCACTAATATCATTAATAAGAAAGATCAAATGGTTCATAAACCCGCAGGTAGTATGATTAAAAATATGATATACAGGTTATCTATCATAAAAGACTTTATTTAATTAAAGAAAAAAGATCTCTGACTCAGTATCTTTTTTGTTCTATATTTTCAGTTCTAACAATTTATCTTATCTACCTATCTACATAGTGTTATGTGTTTTCTGAACCATGTGAGAGTAAATCATAGACATTATGCCCTTTTTATCAAGTATGTATTTCCTAAGAACAAAGGCATTCACTTACACAAACACAGGGCAGTTATCACACTCAGAAAATTTAACATCAATAAAATAGTATTACCCGGGCTTCCCTTGTGGTGCAGTGATTAAGAATCCGTCTGCCAATGCAGGGGACACAGATTCGAGCCTTGGTCCAGGAAGATCCTACATGCCACGGAGCAACAAAGCCTGTGTGCCACAACTACTAAGCCTGCGCTCTAGAGCCCGTGAGCCACAACTACTGAACCCGTGTGCCACAACTACTGAAGCCCGCTTGCCTAGAGCCTGTGCTGTGCAACAAGAGAAGCCACCACAATGAGAAGCCTGCACACCTCAACAAAGAGTAGCCCCCGCTCGCCACAGCTAGAGAAAGCCTGCGCGCAGCAATGAAGACCCAGCACAGCCAAAAATAAATAAATAAAATTAAAAAAATTTTTTAAATTAAAAAATAGTATTACCTAATCTACAGCCCTTATTCAAATTTCGCCAATTTTTATAGCACATATTTGTTGTTCTCTGTGATCCCTCCTTGCGTGTAACTGCCACGTGCCTGGATCTCTAATGTGCACGGTCAGTTTTTTATGCCTTCGTGGCTTCTCCTACTCTCTTCTATCTGCCTAGAATACTCTTTCCCTCTACTTCTTCCAACTAATTCTGACTTCTTCAGAACTAGCGCTTACAAGCATTTGGCCACACACATTTTTTTTTTTTTTCGGTACGCGGGCCTCTCACTGTTGTGGCCTCTCCCGTTGCGGAGCACGGGCTCCGGACGCGCAGGCTCAGCGGCCATGGCTCACGGGCCCAGCCGCTCCGCGGCATGTGGGATCTTCCCGGACCGGGGCACGAACCCGTGTGCCCTGCATTGGCAGGCGGACTCTCAACCACTGCGCCACCAGGGAAGCCCTGTATGTGTATTTTTAATATTTTAGTGGGTACCACTCCATGAACGAGTTTTTAACATTTAGGGTCAGTACCCCTGAGAGCCAAAGAGCTTCTCAGATGATACAGGTGTGGGGAAATGGTCTGGTAAGAGTGTGAATTGCTTTCACCTGCTGGAAAGGTAATCTGGCAGTGTCTAACACAATTAAAAATTTAAAGAACTTTAACGTTCTTCATCTGGTTTTGGGGGGTAGGTCCTGGGATGAGAGAAGTCCCAGGACAAAAAGACATGAGTTCAAGGAAGTTTATTGAAGTGTCATCTATGGTCATGAAAATAAAACCGGAAACAGTGGAAATGTTCATCAGTGGAAGAATAGTTGAATGCATAATGGAATATTCATATCATTAAAAAGAAATGAATATTGTGGCATATCCATATAATAAAATGGAATGAAGGCAGAGCAATTATGCTGAACCAAAGGACCCAAACGCGAAAAGGGTCAAACTTTCTGACTTGTTGGTAGGAAATTGTGAAACAGGCAAACGCAGACCGATGGTTGATCAGGTTGGGGTTGGATTAAGAAAGGTTTGACTAGGAAGGGGCACAAGGACATGTTCTGTATCTTGATTGGGAGGTTAGTTCCATGGGTGGTGAATGCTCCTGTCAAAACTAATTGAACTGTACACTTAAGGTCTGTGTCTTAATAATATTATTAATAAGAAGAAAATATGCATAGGCCTGGAGCTAACTGCTCTGTTTGGGGGGCTATATCTTATTGTGAAAAATGTTCATGTACATAAGGACAGGCACATAATAGTATTTACTACAGTAAAACAGCAAAAAGAACACCAAGCTTGGAAACACCCTAAATGTTCATCTCTAGAGAATTAGTTAAAGATATTTTGATAGATGTATCATAGAAAGATGATGTAACTACTTAAAAGAATAAAGTCCAGGCTAAGGTATTGATCTGGAGGGATGTGCATGAGATCTTTTTTAAGTGACCAAATACAAATTGTCGAATAGAGTGTGTAAAATATTATTTTTATAAAAGGTAGGGAAATTGTTTCGTATAATTATAAATGTTTGTATGGCCTATGGATAGAGGTGTGAAAGAATCCACACCAAACTTAACACAGAGAATCTAGCGAGTACAGATTTCTACCGCTTGTATTACTGTTATAATTTGAAGAAACACTAAAATGATTCAGTCACAAACATTCAAGCAAGGAAACAAGGAAATAAATCTGAAACAGAACTAGTTGGGAAATTACAGTTATTATTGGACTGAAGACTTAGTTCATATTTGGTTCAATTCCAATGGTCATTCCATCCCAGCTGTCCTTTGCCTTTTTTGTCCTTTGTCTAATTGTCTTCTGTTGACTAACACTGTTGTATGAATAATATGAATATGGGATATCAAGAGCCGCTGAAAAAAAGCCAGATGGAGAACATTACATTGTGGTCCCATGGAAGCAAAGCGCCTGGATGAATCAGCAGCTTAATACTGGTGAGCCACCAATTTAGCAAATGTGAGAACTTTTGGCAACTATGATTTCTGTTGTGGAAATGAGTCAGAGATGTTTTCATGTGTCTTGTATTTATTTGACCAAACCTTTTTTTCTCTGAGGGAGGCACAATTAGGATGTACACAGAATGCACAAAATGAAAACAAATTTGCTTGTGGTCAGGCTTGCCCTTCTGGCTAAACCAGTCCACAGGCCATCACACCCACGCCTCTCTCTGTTTCTCTGGAGGCAGTGTGAGAAAGAGAATTAAAGAGAAAAGGGAAAGAAAAAGCTCAGGCTTTAGGACTGGAGAGCCAGGGGTTTGAATAATGGCTTCTCCACTTAAGTGCAAAACTGTGGGCATGGATGTAACTTCTCTGAGCTTCCCTTTCCTCGTCAGAGATGATTGTGAGGTTTGTTGTATTTTAAAAAACAGCACAGCGCCTGGCATGTACTAGGTTCTTGAGCATATTAATGAATTTCCTTTCTAGCCATGATGTCATATTTATTCGTGCCCAACAACATCCCGATATTTTTCTTTTGGCAATTCTGATCTTAGGAATGAAAGTAGCTCAGAACAAAGGGATGTTTGAGTCACATAGACAACTTGCCATATTCCACCTGCATTTGACATCACCACTTCTCAATAGATTTTCAACTTCCCCTCGTGAAGCTGGCTTTCCTCTGCCCTCATTTCCACCTTTTGGTCTTGAGCTGTGCAGTTTTAGCAGGATCGGATCCTTAAGTCTGCATTTGTGATAAAGGAGACCGCAGCTTACACTAAAGTGGCTTTCTCCCTGTGTGTTGAGTCTGCCTGACTGATAACAGACCAGAAACAACAAGTGGCCTTTGAAATTGAAACACTGACTGTAGTGGGGAAAATGAAAGGATCTTACGATTTTTGATCAAAGGATGATATCTTCCCACTTGGAAAAGGGGACTATTCTGCCTGCCAAGGCCTCTGATACTGTGTTACCTACTTACCCCAGGGAAGAAGATTCTATATCATAGCTATTCTATTGCTCCATAGTTTTAAAATATATTTATAGAGATACATTTCCTCAGTCATTTTGCTTTCTTTTCCCAGCTCCTATCTTTCAATCTGGCCTCTAGGCAAACTGCCCTGTGATTCTTATCTACATGACACTGAAACAATTCTCTGGTCCTTGGTCCTTGATGAACATTCATTCACTACTAAAGAGATGGCAAACTTTAGATAAGGGAAAGGCATTAACTAGAAAGAAGGACACCACATTGAAGAGTGCATATTGAGTGGAATGATTCCTGGTGTCATTCCACAGGACACGGTTTCATGTTTTCAATAAAACTAGCTGAGGGAGAGGTGTAGGAGTGGAAAGGGCAAAGGCAGTGCCCCAGAGTCCAAGGTCAGTGAGTTTGCCAGGGGTGTCTGGAATGAGGAGAAAGGGGCCAGAGGCGGTCGACTGGAGAGGAGAGAGTACCTAACTGAGAACTGGGGAGAGCATGACTGGAAATTAGGCAAAAGGTGGACAGAAGGGAGACAACCTGGAATGAATTCAAAATTAGTTTCAAAAATTGAACTTAATTAATTCGATTAATTAGAGCAAAGTCTATAGTCTATCATAGGCAGACTGAAGCATTTTGCAGAGGAGATGTGAAGTCCTTATTGATGTCAGATTGTGCCGGTTGCCAGTCAACTGATCATGAATACTGAGTCTGTTTGTACCCAGTGTGTGTACACACACACAAAGGTACACACTCCTATAGGTTTTTGTTGTCTTATTTCCATATAGACCTGGCTTCTGCTGGTCAGTTCTATTATTTGTTTCTCAACAACTACTCAAGATAGAGCCCATACCACAGGTATTCTAGATTTTTCCCTCTTCTTAAATACTTAGCTCCACCCATATCCTCAATTCTTTGTCACTCCTCCTACCAATGGCTTTTTAGTCCTGCACCGTCCAGGTTGGTGGCTACTAGCCATGTGTGGCTATTCAACACTTGAAATGTGGCTGGTCCAAATTAACATGTGCTATGAGTTTAAAATACACAGTAAATTTCAAAGACTTGGGAATTCCCTGGTGGTCCAGTGGTTGGGACTCCATGCTTTCACTGCCAAGGGTGCAGGTTCAACCCCTGGTCAGGGAACTAAGATCCCGCAAACCACTTGGCTTGGCTAAACTAAAAAAAAAAATCTCAAAGACTTAGTATGCAAAAAGGAATGTGGGGCTTCCCTGGTAGCTCAGTGTTTGAGAACCCATCTGCCAATGCAGGGGACACGGGTTCAAGCCCTGGTCCAGGAAGATCCTACGTACCGCCGAGCAATTAAGCCCGTGTGCCACAACTACTGAGTCTGCACTCTAGAGCCTGCGAGCCACAACTACTGAGCCCGCATGCTGCAATGAAGCCGGCACGCCTAGAGCCCATGCCCTGCAACGAAGAGAAGCCACTGCAATGAGAAGCCTGCGCACCGCAACAAAGAGTGACCCCGGCTGGCTGCAACTAGAGGAAGCCCGCCCGTGCACAGCAATGAAGACCCAATGCAGCCAAAAATAAATAAATTTATTTAAAAAAAAGGAATGTAAAATATCTCAGCAATTGATATAATATTGTTAAAAACATATAGTAACATTGATTATAGTATTGAAATTATAATATCTTGGATAAATTGAGTTTAATTAAAACAGATTTACCTATTTTTCTTTTTTATATTTTAAAGATTTATTGAAGTCTAGTCGATTTACAATGTTGTGTTAATTTCTACTGTACCGCAAAGTGATTCAGTCATACATATACATATATATATATTCTTTTTCCTATTCTTTTCCATTATGGTTTATCATAGGATATTGAATATAGTTCCCCATGCTATCCAGTAGGACCTTGCTGTTTATCCTTTTTATTTTTTAACTGTGGCGACTAGACAGTTGAAAGTCAGATACGTGGCTTGCATTTATGGCTCACATTATAGTTCTACTAAACAGCACTTCTTTAGGACTTCTTACCGCTTCCTTTATGAAAAAAATTGGCACCGTCCAGAGTGAGTTTCCAGATGGCTTCCCCTTGTCTGATGGGGACCTGCCATTAGTCTATCTCTGTCCTTTCGTAGAGAGCATTGTGTAGCGGTTAAGAGCACAGTGTGGAACCGGACTGCTTGGCCTCAAACTCTGGCTCTGTCGCTTGTTAACTGTCTGATTTGGGGTGAGTTACTATATCTATCTGTGCCTCAGTTTCCTCCTCTGTTAAGTAGAGTATTAACAGGAACTTCATATGATTAGTATGAAGATAAATCGAGTCAATGTATGAAGCACTTGGGACTCTGTGTGGCTCAAAGAAAATACTGAATTGACATCAGCTACTTTATTCATCCTCAAAGTTTCAGAGGAAGACAGCCTTTCACCCTCCACCTCATAGGGGATTTGAGTGTCATATTTATGTTTCCTTTCACCATCTTCATTTTCTCTCTCTTTCTCCTCTTCCAGCTTTATTTTTTAAATTTAATTTGTATTTTATATTGGAGTATAGTTGATTTACAATATTGTGTTAGTTTCAGGTGTACAGCAAAGTGATTCAGTTATACGTACACATATATCCACTCTTTTTTAGATTCTTTTCCCATATAGGTATTACAGAGCATTGAGTAGAGTCCCCTGTTCTATTCAGTAGGTCCTTGTTGGTTACCTTCCAGCTTTAAACAAGCACCACCAATCCTAGCTTAAAAATTCTTTTGTGTCTCCTTGACCTTGAGCTGACTTCTCTATTTTCTCACCTTCATGTGCACTTCCTCTTTCAAATATCTTGCAAGGTGTTTTCCCTCAAGATTACATACCACATACATTCTGATCATGTGGTTCAGGACACGGGTCTGGGGGACAGAAGAGATCAGGCTCATTTCTACGGGGCGGGGAGCAGGGAACCCAAACCCGAGGTCTGGAGCAAAGGTGGTGTCACAGAGAGGGAAACGATCGTCAAATCTGGTGGGGAGTAAGCAGATGGCAGAAAGCTCTTCTAGGGTCTGTGACTGGATGTGAGGAAGAGGAACAAGCGTGTTCTGGCAGAGTCTCACCCCCGGGGCCCTGATAGGTAGAGCTAGGCATACTGCTTGAGGGTGGCTTTGCCTCACCTGTAGGCGTGGGGAGAGCCAAAACCATGACAGCTTGTCAGCAGAATTACAAAAGCCAAAGCCAGCAGCTGTTTCTTCTCTTCCTGGACCTTTTGACAGTTAGCTACCATCCTCACTTTAGACTTCTCAGTTATTCCTTCTCTCGTCTAGTCATACGGTGGGTGAGGGAGCCCCCAGGCATTCTGGGAACTCAGCAGGTTAGGTCAGTAGACAACCAGGGGAAGACTAACCCGTCAGGCGGAACTGAGTCTGTAGGAATCATCTGGAGGTGAGTTGCTTTCACTCGAATAATCAAGGGAAACAATGGGTGTGGGAAGTGGAGACCTGCCTCCGCGAGGCATTTGAATTTGACGCATGGCTAGGGATAAACCTGTAGACTAGACCACGGATTGAGTCCTGGGTGCAACTAGTAACAGAGACAAAAAATGAAGTGACCAGTGAGGAAGAATGAAAACCAAGAGGGAGCATGTTCTAGAGTCAAGTGAAGAAAGTGTTGTGATGAGGACAGACTAATCCACTGGGTGCAGGTAAGGTGGGGACTGAGGCTAGATCGCTGTGGACCTTGAGCTGAGCAGAGTAGACGGGTCAGAGTAAAAGCTTGGCTGGAGCAGGTTAAAGAGAGAATGGATGGAGAAGAATTGGACAGAGTGTGTACGGATCACTCTGTAAGGAGCTGAGCTGTAAAGAGAAGGAAAGAAATAGAGCAGTGGCTAGAAGGGTAAGTAGACTTAAGACATGGTTTAAAAAAATGGGAGTGTCTGGAGGGCTGCTGGGGGAGATCCAGAAGATAGAGAGGATAATATGTTGTCGCAGTGAACTTGAAGAGGTGAGAAGCATGTGGCGGATCACCTTCGCCGGAGCACCAGTATTTCCTCTACAGTAACGGGACAGAACGCGGAACGTGGAGGCACAGATGCAGGAGGGCAACCAGATATGGCGGTGGGTGCGGGGCTTTAGAAGTTCTCTTCTGAACATTCCATTTCTCTATGAAATAGGAAGCCAAGTCATCGGCCGAGAGGGAGGTTGATGGAGAAACGTCAGAGATTTTAAGAGTGACAATACAGCAGGAAATAGTTGCTTGGGAGGGTGCGAGGTGGAATGGATGGGGGAAATACAATATAATCTATGGGCAGCATGAAGAGCCCATGTATTTCCAGGAAGATGAGTTGCCATGGCTGCCGAGCTGGATGCAAACGGTGTGGTGGTTTCCCCCACTGAGAGCCCGAGTTGAGGGAAGCACAGGAGAGTTGAGGGTGTGTGCAAGTGACTAAGAAGACAGACCAGGAATCTTAGGCTGGTTATCAAGGGAAGGGATTCCATGAGGTAGATGAGGTCCTGGTGGGGTCAATGTACCACTGAAACTGGACTAAAAGTGAGCTGGAAAGATAGGAAGTGGTGACCAGAGTGGGATGTGGAACCGGGATCACGGTGGAGATGATTTATTGGCAAGCTTGTAAGATCTAGCATAGGACCATGGAAGTGAGTGATCAAACACAGTAAGATCATTGAAGGAACTGAGAGATGAGGGTATTGAAAAGATGACATGTGTATGGAACTCCTGAAGCATGGTAACTGCAGTGCTGTGAAACAGACCTAAGATCTTCAAGGAGCGGGTGGAGTCCCTTGGAGGGGGGTAGGTGACTATTATAGGGAGGGGAAATGGCTATTACAGTGTGATGAGACCTAAGGCTTGGAGTTCTCAAGAGGAAGCGGGGAGGACGGGCTGGGAGTGGCAGTGAGGACACCCGTTCCCAACTCAGGTCAGTGGCATGAGGGTCGCCCCCTAATCCTCCTGATGCTAGAGACTTTGGTGGTGACAACCGGGTCAGTCAAACACTGAGAGAGGAGACAGGTTTTAGAATTTTGCTGCTGCTGAATCTCGAATTCTAGAGGGCCTGTGGGGGAAGACAGCATCAGAAAATGGGGTGCACAGGTCTGTATGGGGACTAGAGTCCAAGGATGAAGGAATAACGGCGTGATAAAATTAGCATCGATAGTCGCAGTAAAGATAATACTATAGTTTCAGGCTGTGAATTTAGAGGGGGGATATGGAGGGGGAGGCTTGCCAGGAATACCTAGGGTTCAGAAGCTCCCATCTGACCCTGCTGATGAAAGCAAGGGGCCAGTGGAGGACATTCTTACTCAAGTTTGCAGGGCTAGACCACTCTCTCCTTCAGAGGTGGGAACGGCGCCAGTGAGAATGGATGGGGTGAGCAGTGGGACACAGGGATGATTACCTCAAGATGATACCCAGAAGGGCCAGAGAGAGGACTCAGCATCAATCTGGCCTTCCTATAGGACACTGATTCTCAGACTTCAGCCCGCATCAGAATCTCCTGGTGCCCTTGTTAATTCCACGTTGCTAGGCCCTATCTGCAGAATTCTCAATTCAGTAGGTCTGGGCTAGGGTCAAGGATGTGCGTTTCTAACAACTCTACAGGTGACGTTGATGTTGAGGCTTCCGATCCCAGTAGAACCCTCCGGGAACCGTGGCTCAGCCCTAAGGGTGTTCCTAAGAATGCTGCGCTACGGTAGGAGCAGCTGAAACCTTCAGAAGAGGTGGCTGATGATCTCTTCCCCCAATCAAGTTCACGGCCCTCAAGGGCAGAGCACCTGAAAGCTATAGCCAGCCTTACTCTGAGGGAGCTGCAGCTCTAGCCCCTTGCCTGGCTAGATCTATTGTTTCCTAGCAGAGGCAGAGAAAATATAGACAGCTGCTTACTCATTTGGAGGAGCTGGTATGAGCATGAGAGGGGCTACTCGGTCTGGTTAGGGCAAGGTTACAGCTTGGTGGTCGTTTGGATATCTTAGGATTCCCCCTGGGCACACTGCAGAGCAGGCCTATGCCCAGAGGATGGCCCGGGGCATCTCTCTTTGGGTGTAAAGTTGCTAATACTCATCCTCTTAGCTGAATTAACTCAGATGATGCACAGAAAATAGTGAGCCAGCCTCCCCTGCTGAGAAGGTTCAGAGCACCTGGACCACACCCACACCTCCACCCTCCTCTCTTTTACTGGTCCTCTCCTGCCCGCCCTCCCCCCCCCCCCGACACAGCTACCTCTAGGTTCCTTCCCTGGTTCCTCTGCTCGACCCTATATTCCTTCTCTAACTTTCACAGCTTCACACTTTTGTTCTCCCTGGCCCTATTCCTCCGCGCATGCGCTGTTCCGTCCTCCCGTCCCAAACACAAATTCCCCGTGAACTTCTCAAGCTACTGCTTTCACTCGCCTCTTCCTGTTTCCATTCAGAATTGTCCCATGGGGAAGGCTTGCCATTTTCCTTTTTTTTTTAAACATCTTTATTGGAGTATAATTGCTTTACAATGGTGTGTTAGTTTCTGCTTTATAACAAAGTGAATCAGTTATACATATGTTCCCATATCTCTTCCCTCTTGCGTCTCCCTCCCTCCCACCCTCCCTATCCCACCCCTCCAGGCAGTCACAAAGCACCGAGCCATATCCCTGTGCCATGTGGCTGCTTCCGACTATCTACCTTACGTTTGTTAGTATATATGTCCATGACTCTCTCTCGCCCTGTCACAGCTCACCCTTCCCCCTCCCCATATCCGCAAGTCCGATCTCCAGTAGGTCTGTGTCTTTACTCCTGTCTTACCTCTAGGTTCTTCATGACATTTTTTTCCCCTTAAATTCCATATATATGTGTTAGCATATGGTATTTGTCTTTTTCTTTCTGACTTACTTCACTCTGTATGACAGACTCTAGGTCTATCCACCTCATTACAAATAGCTCAATTTCGTTTCTTTTTATGGCTGGGTAATATTCCATTGTATATATGTGCCACATCTTCTTTATCCATTCATCCGATGATGGGCACTTAGGTTGTTTCCATCTCCGGGCTATTGTAAATAGAGCTGCAATGAACATTTTGGTACATGACTCTTTTTGAATTTTGGTTTTCTCAGGGTATATGTCCAGTAGTGGGATTGCTGGGTCATATGGTAATTCTTTTTGTAGTTTTTTAAGGAACCTCCATACTGTTCTCCATAGTGGCTGTATCAATTCACATTCCCACCAGCAGTGCAAGAGTGTTCCCCTTTCTCCACACCTTCTCCAGCATTTATTGTTTCTAGATTTTTTGATGCTGGCCATTCTGACTGGTGTGAGATGATATCTCATTGTAGTTTTGATTTGCATTTCTCTAATGATTAATGATGTTGAGCATTCTTTCATGTGTTTGTTGGCAGTCTGTATATCTTCTTTGGAGAAATGTCTATTTAGGTCTTCTGCCCATTTTTGGATTGGGTTGTTTGTTTTTTGGTTATTCAGCCGCATGAGCTGCTTGTAAATTTTGGAGATTAATCCTTTGTCAGTTGCTTCACTTGCAAATATTTTCTCCCATTCTGAGGGTTGTCTTTTGGTCTTGTTTATGGTTTCCTTGGCTGTGCAAAAGCTTTGAAGTTTCATTAGGTCCCATTTGTTTATTTTTGTTTTTATTTCCATTTCTCTAGGAGGTGGGTCAGAAAGGATCTTGCTGTGATTTATGTCACAGAGTGTTCTGCCTATATTTTCCTCTAAGAGTTTGATAGTTTCTGGCCTTACATTTAGGTCTTTAATCCATTTTGAGCTTATTTTTGTGTATGGTGTTAGGGAGTGAATCTAATCTCATACTTTTACATGTATCTGTCCAGTTTTCCCAACACCACTTATTGAAGAGGCTGTCCTTTCTCCACTGTACATTCCTGCCACCTTTATCAAAGATAAGGTGTCCATGTGTGTGTGGGTTTACCTCTGGGCTTTCTATCCTGTTCCATTGATCGATCTTTCTGTTTTTGTGCCAGTACCATACTGTCTTGATTACTGTAGCTTTGTAGTATAGTCTGAAGTCAGGGAGCATGATTCCTCCAGCTCCGGTTTTCATTCTCAAGATTGCTTTGGCTATTCACGGTCTTTTGTGTTTCCATACAAATTGTGAAATTTTTTGTTGTAGTTCTGTGAAAAATGCCAGTGGTAGTTTGATAGGGATTGCATTGAATTTATAGATTGCTTTGGGTAGTAGAGTCATTTTCACAATGTTGATTCTTCCAATCCAAGAACATGGTATATCTCTCCATCTATTTGTATCATCTTTAATTTCTTTCATCAGTGTCTTATAATTTTCTGCATACAGGCCTTTTGTCTCCTTAGGTAGGTTTATTCCTAGATATTTTATTCTTTTTGTTGCAATGGTAAATGGGAGTGTTTTCTTGATTTCACTTTCAGATTTTTCATCCTTAGTGTATAGGAATGCCAGATATTTCTGTGCATTAATTTTGTATCCTGCAACTTTACCAAATTCATTGATTAGCTCTAGTAGTTTTCTGGTAGCATCTTTAGGATTCTCTATGTATAGTATCATGTCATTTGCAAACAGTGACAGCTTTACTTCTTCTTTTCTGATTTGGATACCTTTTATTTCCTTTTCTTCTGTGATTGCTGTGGCTAAAACTTCCAAAACTATGTTGAATAACAGTGGTGAGAGTGGGCAACCTTGTTTTGTTCCTGATCTTAGTGGAAATGCTTTCAGTTTTTCACCATTGAGGACAATGTTGGCTGTGGGTTTGTCATATATGGCCTTTATTATGTTGAGGAAAGTTCCCTCTATGCCTACTTTCTGCAGGGTTTTTATCATAAATGGGTGTTGAATTTTGTTGAAAGCTTTCTCTACATCTATTAGATGATCATATGGTTTTTCTCCTTCAATTTGTTAATATGGTGTATCACATTGATTGTTTTGCGTATATTGAAGAATCCTTGCATTCCTGGAATAAACCCCACTCGATCATGGTGTATGATCCGTTTAATGTGCTGTTGGATTCTGTTTGCTAGTATTTTGTTGAGGATTTTTGCATCCATGTTCATCAGTGATATTGGCCTGTAGTTTTCTTTCTTTGTGACATCCTTGTCTACTTTTGGTATCAGGGTGATGGTGGCCTCATAGAATGAGTTTGGGAGTGTTCCTCCCTCTGCTATATTTTGGAAGAGTTTGAGAAGGATAGGTGTTAACTCTTCTCTAAATGTTTGATGGAATTTGCCTGTGAAGCCATCTGGTCCTGGGCTTTTGTTTGTTGGAAGATTTTTAATCAGTTTGAATTTCAGTGCTTGTGATTGGTCTGTTCATATTTTCTATTTCTTTCTGATTCATTCTTGGCAGGTTGTGCTTTTCTAAGAATTTGTCCATTTTTTCCAAGTTGTCCATTTTATTGGCATAGAGTTGCTTGTAGTAATCTCTCATGATCTTTTGTATTTCTGCAGTGTCAGTTGTTACTTCTCCTTTTTCATTTCTAATTCTATTGATTTGAGTCTTCTCCCTTTTTTTCTTGATGAGTCTGGCTAATGGTTTATCAATTTCGTTTATCTTCTCAAAGAACCAGCTTTTAGTTTTATTGATCTTTGCTATCGTTTCCTTCATTTCTTTTTCATTTATTTCTGATCTGATTTTTATGATTTCTTTCCTTCTGCTAACTTTGGGGTTTTTTTGTTCTTCTTTCCCTAATTGCTTTAGGTGCAAGGTTAGGTTGTTTATTCGAGATGTTTCCTGTTTCTTGAGGTACGATTGTATTGCTATAAACTTCGCTCTTAGAACTGCTTTTGCTGCATCCCATAGATTTTGGATCGTCGTGTCTCCATTGTCATTTGTTTCTAGGTATTTTTTATTTCCTCTTTGATTTCTTCAGTGATCACTTCGTTATTAAGTAGTGTATTGTTTAGCCTCCACGTGTTTGTATTTTTTACAGATCTTTTCCTGTAATTGATATCTAGTCTCATAGTGTTGTGGTCGGAAAAAATACATGATACAATTTCAATTTTCTTAAATTTACCAAGGCTTGATTTGTGACCCAAGATATGATCTATCCTGGAGAATGTTCCATGAGCACTTGAGAAAAATGTGTATTCTGTTGTTTTTCGATGGAATGTCCTATAAATATCAATTAAGTCCATGTTGTTTAATGTATCATTTAAAGCTTGTGTCTCCTTATTTATTTTCATTTTGGATGATCTGTCCATTGGTGAAAGTGGGGTGTTAAAGTCCCCTACTAGGAATGTGTTACTGTCGATTTCCCCTTTTATGGCTGTTAGTATTTGCCTTATGTATTGAGGTGCTCCTATGTTGGGTGCGTAAATATTTACAATTGTTATATCTTCTTCTTGGATTGATCCCTTGATCATTATGTAGTGTCCTTCTTTGTCTTTTCTAATAGTCTTTATTTTAAAGTCTATTTTTTCTGATATGAGAATTGCTACTCCAGCTTTCTTTTGGTTTCCATTTGCATGAAATATCTTTTTCCATCCCCTCACTTTCAGTCTGTATGCGTCTCTAGGTCTGAAGTTGGCCTCTTGTAGACAGCAAATATATGGGTCTTGTTTTTGTATCCATTCAGCCAATCTGTATCTTTTGGTGGGAGCATTTAGTCCATTTATATTTAAGGTAATTATCAATATGTATGTTCCTATTCCCATTTTCTTAATTGTTTTGGGTTTGTTATTGTAGGTCTTTTCCTTCTCTTGTGTTTCTTGCCTAGAGAGGTTCCTTTAGCAGTTGTTGTAGAGCTGGTTTGGTGGTGCTGAACTCTTTCAGCTTTTGCTTGTCTGTAAAGGTTTTAATTTCTCCATCAAATCTGAATGAGATCCTTGCTGGGTAGAGTAGTCTTGGTTGCAGGTTTTTCTCCTTCATCACTTTCAGTATGTCCTGCCACTGCCTTCTGGCTTGTAGGGTTTCTGCTGAGAGATCAGCTGTTAACCTTATGGGGATTCCCTTGTGTGTTATTTGTTGTTTTTCCCTTGCTGCTTTTAATATGCTTTCTTTGTATTTCATTTTTGACAGTTTGATTAATATGTGTCTTGGCGTGTTTCCCCTTGGATTTATCCTGTATGGGACCCTCTGTGCTTCCTGGACTTGATTAACTATTTCCTTTCTCATATTAGGGAAGTTTTCAACTATAATCTCTTCAAATATTTTCTCAGTCCCTTTCTTTTTCTCTTCTTCTTCTGGAATCCCTATAATTCGAATGTTGGTGCGTTTGATGTTGTCCCAGAGGTCTCTGAGACTGTCCTCAGTTCTTTTCATTCTTTTTTCTGCTCTGCAATAGTTACTTCCACTATTTTATATTCCAGGTCACTTATCCATTCTTCTGCCTCAGTTATTCTGCTATTGATCCCATCTAGAGTATTTTTAATTTCATTTATTGTGTTGTTCATCGTTGTTTGTTTCATCTTTAGTTCTCCTAGGTCCTTGTTAAATGTTTCTTGCATTTGGTCCATTCTATTTCCAAGATTTTGGATCATGTTTTCTATCACTATTCTGAATTCTTTTTCAGGTAGACTACCTATTTCCTCTTCACTTGTTAGGTCTGGTGGGTTTTTATCTTGCTCCTTCATCTGCTGTGTGTTTTTCTGTCTTCTCATTTTGCTTATCTTACTGTGTTTGGGGTCTCCTTTTTGCAGGCTGCAGGTTCGTAGTTCCTGTTGTTTTTAGTGTCTGTCCCCAGTGGCTAAGGTTGGTTCAGTGGGTTGTGTAGGCTTCCTGGTGGAGGGGACTAGTGCTTGTGTTCTGGTGGATGAGGCTGGATCTTGTCTTTCTAGTGGGCAGGTCCACGTCTGGTGGTGTGTTTTGGGCTGTCTGTGGACTTATTATGATTTTAGGCAGCCTCTCTGCTAATGGGTGGGGTTGTGTTCCTGTCTTGCTAGTTGTTTGGCATAGGATGTCCAGCACTGTAGCTTGCTGGTCGTTGAGTGAAGCTGGGTGCTGGCGTTGAGATGGAGATCTCTGGGAGATTTTCTCCGTTTGATATTATGTGGAGCTGGGAGGTCTCTTGTGGACCAGTGTCCTGAAGTTGGCTCTCCCTCCTCAGAGGTACAGCACTGACTCCTGGCTGTAGCACCAAGAGCCTTTCATCCATACGGCTCAGAATAAAAGGGAGAAAAAGTAGAAAGAAAGAATTAGTAGAAGTAGAAAGAGAGAAAGAAAGAAAGAAAGGAGGGATGGAGGGAGGGAGGAAGGAAGGAGGGAAGGAAGGAAAAAAAGAAAGGAGATAAAGTAAAATAAAATAAAGTGAGATAAAATATAATAAAGTTATTAAAATAAAAAAATAATTATTAAGAGAAAAAAAATTTAAAAAACAACAAAAAATACGGACGGATAGAACCCTAGGACAAATGGTGGAAGCAAAGCTATACAGACAAAATCTCACACGGAAGGATACACATACACACTCACAAAAAGAGGAAAAGGGGAAAAAATAATAAATCTTGCTCTCAAGTCCACCTCCTTAATTTGGGATGATTCGTTGTCTATTCATGTATTCCACAGATGCAGGTACATCGAGTTGATTGTGGAGCTTTAATCCGCTGCTTCTGAGCCTATTGGGAAAGATTTCCCTTTCTCTTCTTTGTTCTCACAGCTCCCAGGGGCTCAGCTTTGGATTTGGCCCCACCTCTGCGTGTAGGTCGCCGAAGGGCGTCTGTTCTTCGTTCAGGCAGGACGGGGTTAAAGGAGCCGCTGATTCAGGGTCTCTGGCTCACTTAGGCCGGAGGTGGGGGGAGGGGCATGACGTGAGGGGCGGGCCTGCGGCGGCAGAGGCCAGCGTGACGTTGCACCAGCCTGAGGCGCGCCGTGCGTTCTCCTGAGGAAGTTGTCCCTGGATCCCCGGACCGTGGCAGTGGCGGGCTGCACAGGCTCCCCGGAACGGGGGTGTGGAGAGTGACTTGTGCTCGCACACAGGCTTCTTGGTGGCGGCAGCAGCGGCCTTAGCGTCTCATGCCCGTCTCTGGCGTCCGCGCTGTTAGCCGCGGCTCGCGCCCGTCTCTGGAGCTCCTTTAAGCAGCGCTCTTAATCCCCTCTCCTCGCGCACCAGGAAACAAAGAGGTAAGAAAAAGTCTCTTGCCTCTTCGGCAGCTCCAGACTGCCCGAACTCCCTCCCGGCTAGCCGTGGCGCACTAGCCCGCTGCAGGCTGTGTTCACGCCGCCAACCCCAGTCCTCTCCCTGCGCTCCGACCGAAGCCCGAGCCTCAGCTCCCAGCCCCGCCCGCCCTGGCAGGTGAGCAGACAAGCCTCTCGGGCTGGTGAGCGCCGGTCGGCCCTGATCCACTGTGCGGGAATGTCTCCGCTTTGCCCTCCGCACCCCTGTGGCTGTGCTCTCCTCCGCGGCTCCCAAGCTCCCCCACTCCGCCTCCCGAAGTCTCCACCCGCGAAGGGGCTTCCTAGTGTGTGGAAACTTTTCCTCCTTCACAGCTCACACCCATGGGTGCAGGTCCCGTCCCTATCCTTTTGTCTCTGTTTATTTTTTTCTTTTGCCCTAACCAGGTACGTGGGGGGTTTCTTGCCTTTTGGGAGGTCTGAGGTCTTTTGCCAGCGTTCAGTAGGTGTTCTGTAGGAGTTGTTCCACATGTAGATGTATTTCTGGTGTATCTGTGGGGGGGGAAGGTGATCTCCGCGTCTTACACTTCCGCCATCTTCCCGGAAGCCTCTTCCTTTTTTTTTTTTTTTCCAGGAGAGCAAAGAATCTGGCTGTTTTGGTTTAAATATATTTTTTAAAATTATTATTTTATTAAAAAAATTTTAACATCTTTATTGGAGTATAATTGCTTTACAGTGGTGTTAGTTTCTGCTGTATAACATAGTGAATCAGCTATACATATATCCCCATATCTCCTCCCTCTTGCATCTCCCTCCCACCCTCCCTATCCCACCCCTTTAGGTGGTCACAAAGCACCAAGCTGATCTCCCTGTGCTATGCGGCTGTTTCCCACTAGCTATCTATTTTACATTCGGTAGTGTATATATATGTCCATGCCACTCTCTTACTTCGTCCCAGCTTACCCTTCCCCCTCCCCGTGTCCTCAAGTCCATTCTCTACGTCTGCGTCTTTATTCCTGTCCTGCTCCTAGGTTCTTCAGAACCATTTCTTTTCCTTTTTTTTTCAGGAGAGCAAAGAATCTGGCTGTTTTTGCTGAAATCTATTTTGGGGAGACAGGCCTAACTCCTCCAGCAGTGAGGATGCCACATGATGGCTTAGGATGGCTTTAGCCTCTCTGTAATTTCCCTCAGCCTCCAAAGCCACTCCATTTAGACAATTAAGTACAAAGAGTGAGTTTGCTATGCAATAACGCTGTAAGACAAATTCCATTGCCATTACTTATAACCTGATTGCATCCCTAAGCCCTTCTAGGGAGCTGCTACTGACCTGTCCCCTCAGGCCCATATGGACATTCCAGTCTCTAGATCTCGTGTGGCCGCGTTCCAGGGACCAGGGCTCTGCAATACAATTGATGAGCTGCTGGAAACATCCCACTGATTTCTGAGTCTTCTACAGCAAGCATTTCCTAAACTTTCCTGATGATAAGAATGATCTGGATCCCTAATAAAAAACAATCAAATTTGATGCCTCTCCTATAATTTGGGTTCAGGAAGTCTGGGGGCAGGGCTCAGGAATCTTGCTTCTAACGTGTGTATCCCAAGTGGAATTTTGAGACTGTCTTATAGCATTTAGGACAGTGTCTGGCAAAACAACTGTACTCAATTAATGTTTGCTGAATGGAATTTAATTTGCTTATTTCCATCATGCTAACCGTGCTTTACAAATGCCGTGTGCTTTCATATTTTCAATGAACCTTATACCACTGTGACCCTTTCAAGCATGCTAGCCCTGCAAATTGTAATCAACATCAACACTGAGCATTGAGATTCAGTGCTCATTTTTTATGGTAGACTCCACCTGTAAGTTTCTGTGTTGGCTTTACTCAAAGTCTTTACCGTTGACAGTAAGACCACTTTTGGTCTAACCATGCTGGGGAAACTCTGTTTCATTGATATAAATGGAATATTTCATCATTTACTGATAATGAACAGTGTGTTTCTTACCCTAGAAGCACATAATTTATTAAAATCATGATGTTAGATTTAACTTCCTAAATCATTTTATGAAGCTAATTGAACATTAATACCAAAACCTAACAAAGAATCAAAACTCAAACACCATCAATTAATTACTTTTATAGACACAGATACAGAATTATTAAATAAAATTCTAGCAAATAAAATACAGCACCATATTTAAATAGCCATATATAATTAACCAATAACTTCCAGAAATTCAGAGATGACCTGATATGAGAAAGCATGTCAATGTAATTAATCACATTAATAGTTGAAAGGAGAAAAAAATCAGATGCTGCAAAGGATTTGATGAAAATCAACATCTGTTGTTTTTAAGACTCCTACTAAACTTGGGATAAGAACACATATTATTTTAAAAGGATTAATAATCTAGATAGAATATCCTTATGTAAGGAAAAATTGAACAGCCCACTACACAAATGGACAGGTTATTTGCAAAACAAGAGATTCATAAGACTGATAACTATGAAGAAATAGCATGACTGGTAGTTGGAAGAATGAATACCAATGGGTACTGTTTTTGTTTTATCAATTTAGCAGTTATTAGAAGTAATAAAGCCAGTGTTATCAGTGACATTTATGTTAAAGGAAATAAACTCTCATGTTAAAGGAGGGAGGGCAAGTATAAGGTGGTGCAAATATTTTGGAAAGCAATCTGGCAACATGTAGCAAAAGTTTTAAATTTGTATATCCTTTAATATAGCAATGTTACTTTCAAGACTATAACTTAAGGAAATAGTCGTGGTTGTGCACATAGATATATGTGAAAGGAAATTTATTGAAGTATTGTGCACAATAAGGAAAAATTGGAAACAAGTATACAGCCAATAGTAGAGGATTAGTAAAACATCTCATAATATATTCCTATAATGAAATACTGCATAATCAGTAAAGATAATGCTGTAGAAAACTATTTAATTACATGCAAAATTTACAACCTGTGTTTAGGGAAAAAGCAGTTTATAAAAGTATTAAGTATGCTAAGATTTCCCAATTTTAAAAATACTTACAAGTGACTTGAAAAAAGATTGAAAGAATGTCTACTCAGATGTTAATTTTGTCTAATTTTGAATGTTGAGGTTTGGGGTGTTTCTTTTTATTCTTTTTGGGATTTTCTATGTTTTCCAGAATTTCTACCAGAAACATGTGCTATAGTGTTAATCATAAAACAATTTTTGGAAATTACTTAAATTTGTCAGATTTTAGCTTTTAATTAATCCCATAGTGATTTTGGATTGAAATTCCATCTCTAGTCTTATTTCTTTACTTTGTTGTGCTCTATTTTTACTATCTACATTTTCTTTTCTTTTTAAATTTTTATTTATTTATTTATTTTTGGCTGCTTCGGGTTTTTGTTGCTGTGCACGGGCTTTCTCTAGTTGTGGCGAGCCGGGGCTGCTCTTGGCTGTGGTGCGTGGACTTCTCATTGCGGTGGCTTCTCTTGTTGCGGAGCACGGGCTCTAGGCTCGTGGGCTTCAGTAGTTGTGGCATGCAGGCTCAGTAGTTGTGGCTCAAGGGCTCTAGAGCGCAGGCTCAGTAGTCGTGGCGCACGGGCTTAGTTGCTCCGTGGCATGTGGGATCTTCCCAGACCAGGGATCGAACCCATGTCCCCTGCATTTGCCGGAGGATTCTTAAGCACTGCGCCACCAGGAAAGTCCTACATTTTCTTCATAGAGGAAAGATGCCATTTTAATTTGTTGAGACAAATGTGGAGCAAATCATTTACATCTGTGTTTACAACTTTGCATTATTGTATGCTTTTGGGAAGACAAATAAACAAAGTATTCCATTCTTTTTATTAGCTCCATAATTAGTTTCTGGATTATTCTGCCATGATAGCAGAAAATTTAAAAAGGTAATTAAGAAGTTCTCAAGCACAGCAGGAGTTTTTACTGGAAAAGAGAACCTTCAATATGAAACTCAATGATGAAGAGAAACAGGGCCTTGAAGGCTGTTTCTAAACCTTGACATATGAGAGGAGAGGGACTAATGCACTGCATCACTTCAAATCTGTGATTTGTATAGTAAAAAAATCTGTACAGTAAAAAAAAATTCATCTTCTTATTACCTTATTGTTTAGTATAGCTATTGCACTGCAGATTTCCATATTATTCTTCCCTCAGATACTCGAGTTCTTGTCTCATTTTATCTTGCAAAGTTTACCTGTTGCACCGTCTCAGGGAATCCAAAAGGCAGCACAATTGAATAATCCTGTACAATTTTGGGGGTTCATTTGATCAAAGGCAGGACTAGAGTTAGGAACCTGTCCTCACTAGTGGCTACGTACAGTTGAAAGGTTGTGTAGCTTATGTTCGCTCAAATTCCCATAGTCCCAAGTTTCTCTACTTTAACCTTGCCTAACCAATAGGAGTGTGCTTCTTCCTTGGCTCCTAACAGAAACTTATTGGGACTTAATCTTGCCTTAAATCCCATTGACAAATCTATTTTTGCTGAGTGGTGGATCTCCATACTCCGTGCTGTTAGCTGGAATCTGTTTCCAAACAAGATGGGCCACAGAGTTTCGTAAGACTGTCATCTGTCGACTTTCCTGAGCCACTGAGATGTGAAAGTGTTAAGTAGGCTCCTTGGGTATCCACATCAAGTGCGTCAAATTCACGCTCTTTGGACGAAGTGAGAGAGTGGCACGGGCATGTATACACTACCGAATGTCAAATAGCGAGTGGGAAGCAGCCACATAGCACGGGGAGATCAGCTCGGTGCTTTGTGACCACCTAGAGGGGGGGGATAGGGAGGGTGGGAGGGAGACGCAAGAGGGAAGCGATATGGGGACATATGTATACATAGAGCTGATTCACTTTGTTATAAAGCAGAAACTAACACCATTGTCAAGCAATTATACTCCAATAAAGATGTTAAAAAAAAATTCACACTCCTGTTAAGAAATCCTCAGGGTGGACTGCTGACCGTCAGCTTCAGTGCCCAACCCAGGCTGAGGCAGTTCCCCTGCCCTGGTTCTGTCTGACTCCGGGAGCAACTTCCTCGCCCCCCGAGTCCTCACTCCCCCGTAACTGCCCCCCACCCCGCCCCCGTCAGCCTTTATCTAGAGCTGATTCTGCCTGAATTATGGCCCCATTTTTCCCCCCAGGATATGGAAGTGTGGTTTAAAAAGGAGCAATTGGTAAAGCTTTAGAGAGAAATGTCTGTCTGGTTCTTTAAAATAAATTATGTAATACTTTGCTATGAGTAATAGAGATTAAATACATCTGAGTAGCCTTTATCTTATTTGGAAAGGGGGGTGGTCAGACTGACCTCAGAGTGTCTGGGATAAAGTCTTACTATTTTAGCCCCTTTGGAGGGCATAGGGTGAAATAGGTCATCTAGGGACAATTTTGTTTCATAAAATAAAGAGTGTGATAGTTAAATAACTGTTTTAGATAAAGTCTACACATTTCCATGGACAAATAAATAGATAATGTCAGAGACATATTTATTACAAAAATCTATCCTCATATTTTATTTAGTCAGAGGCATTTATAACCCTAGGAGAAAACTGCTAGCTTGAAACATTCATAAAATAACAAACAAATACCCTTGGGCAAAGAGTCTACCCACGTAAATTGATTTCTAAAATAAAGATTCAATTTAGATTTAAAAGTCTTGTATGCACCCAGAGCTATCTATTCCATCTGTAATTTCCTTGTGGGGTTCTGGTGCCTGATTCTGTTGTCATCAGCTTCTTATTAGTTGCTTTCACGTGGAAGAAGCAAAGCTTCCAATTAGCACAGTGTTTTAATAAACGTGTTGGAGATCATTGCCACCATATATCATGTCTCTTACATTGATCTAGTCTTCTCTTTACCAACATATTTGCTTTTACTGTTTGGGATCACCTAGTTAGCTATGATACTCCTGAGATTAAAATTTTAAAGTGGGAAAATCTTTTTTCCTATTCATTGGGAAATATAATTATAGCCTCAGATCTTGGTTAGATTAAAATTTAAAAATACCCAAGTATTATCAGACATTATTTTCAGCTTGGTAGTTAACCTTCCATACTGCTGAGGGTGCAGGTGATGCTGGGAGCATGCTCAGAAGAGTAGCATCTCAGCTGCTCTCTCCTCTGTTGGCCAGTCTTTCGTGAGAGCCGCTGAGATTGAAATGCACGTGATCCACCTTTGGGGGCAGCAGCGAGCTCCTATGGGGCCACATTCCTTCCTTACCCCTCTGAATTCAGGGGAATAATAATAACATCCTCTTGAGCATCTATGCCATTGTTTTTCCCTTTGACGTCAGTCCTGGAGTAGTTGAACTAGATGCTTTTCTTATAGTCATGCATTTCCAGTTGATTAACATAACCTGGAAGGGCAGCTGTCCTTTTGTCTGCCTGGCTGAGTCTAAGCCCTGCACAAACTTTTGGCCCAACCTGGCCTTTTTTGCTGACTTCCACAGGAAATAGAATCATGCCAGTCCTATCCTGGGGTTTGGAATTTTGTGGAAGATAGGCAGGGTTTCTGGCAGAAGGCATATTACAGGGTATTTCATTTGTGAAGTTCTCATCACACTTTTCTCCTCCTGAGTCTGTCTTCTGTCAGCCTCATTGCCAGGAGGGGTCCTTGCTGCCCTTCACCCATCTCAGCTACTCCTTTTCCCATACCTGACTCTATTCATGTATCTATCACTCAGCAGACAGTGAAAGTGAACTCGAAGTCAGGATGTGTCCTTTGGATTCGTCTGTCCAGCTCTGGAAGAGTAACCAGTACATTACGGTGAGCTCTCAATAAATATCTGAGGGACAAATAAATGAACAAAATGTACCCTTAACTGTAAAGATTTATTCTTTTCACTTTGCAAGGGAGTAGAGAGTTTCTTCTTTGGTTTTCTTTCCTTTTTTATCCCTATTATTACCAGTGTTTATGGTAGTAAGGTGAAATGGAAAAGTAAAGCCATTAAATCTTTTTGAGGAATAGAATTTGTTCATTCACTCAGCTGATAATTTTTTGAGAGCCTACTATGTGTTGGCAAAAACTCTCTCCTTGACCAAATTTTAATTAGTCTCCTCCAACCCTCTCCTTGACTAGGCCTCAACCTTGGTCCCCATTCTGTCTGTGGTCTGCTCGACCCAATCTTAGCAAAGAATCCTGCCAAGTCAACCCCCATACCCTTGATAGCTGACCACCCTCGCCTGCCTTCAGTAAGAATCCTGTTAAGTCAGTTGAGCAAGATCCCCCAACCTTGATGTCTCCTCTTAGTAATTTTTCATCTTCTATCCCCGACCTTCTACACGCTCACTGGCTGTAAATCCCCAGCAGTCTCTGCTATATTTGGATTTGAGCTCCGTCTCTCTCTATTGCAAGACCCATATTGCAGTAGTCTCGAATAAAAAGTCTTCCTTACTGTTTTAACAAATGTCAGAATAAAGTTTTCTTTAACAGTGTCGGGCACAAAACAGATAAGTTACTAGTTTTCACGGAGCTTAAATTCTAGTTGGTATAGAGAGAAAATATGCAAAAAAACCCAAACTCAGAAAAACAGCATAAAAACATTTAAAAAATAACGAATATGTTAAGGCTTCCCCTTATGGGGTTAGAGAGCTTCCTTAGGCTGGGTGATCACAGAGGAGCAATCCAAGGAGAAGACCTTTCAGCTGAGAGCTGGAAGACAAAACCATCACGCCGGATGGGCGAAAGGGCATTGCAAGGCATAGGGCAAGGCTGGTGCAACCAGCGGGAGGCTACGCCAAGGGGAAGGAGTCCTAGGGACATGGTGGAACACAGTGGGTGAGGAGACCGCTTCTTGGCCTCACCCTAGCACAGGGCTGAGGCCAAGAAGCGAAGCCAGGCTGTGATGGGCTCTGTAGGCTGGGTAAAGAGTTTGGAGTTTGTTTCATGCAACACTGTGACCTTGGGCTTGGG